>NW_028032924.1:0-555 GCF_054177405.1 Leptonychotes weddellii
CATCCGCAAGAGAGATTTTCAGGCAATTCTCCCTCCCCTATCCTCTTAAAAATCAGCAGAGCCTCTGGGAAAATGCCCAATTTCCTTTTTTCTGGGAGTGGCTGAAAGACAAGGCAGAGGTGGCTTCCTTTCTCTGCCTGGGCTGAGTGCCATGGTGAAAACCTGCTGGGGACGGGAGGCTGGGGGTCCCCCGCACCATCGGCAGAGCTCAGTGCGCACGCACACGGTGTACGCACATCGTATGTGCATTCCCAGCACACACACAGTCGTATGTACGTGCACGTTTAGATACACACCACACACTCACATATACACTTACATCCACACATTCACCAATAAACACACGTGCACCACACGCCTCACACTCACACGTACGGACACACACACACACGGTGCATATGAAGATACGCACCGTGCATGCTCTTGAGTGCATGTATGTATACACACATCCTCACAGCACACACGGGCACACACCACACTCACACGCACGTGCAGACATGGCACACACCACACTCACACGCACGTGCAGACACACGGGCACACACCACACTCACA
>NW_028032925.1:0-555 GCF_054177405.1 Leptonychotes weddellii
CCCGAGAAGATCAGCAAGAACAGCCGGCCAAGACCAAGTTACCAATCAATGAGAATGGCAGAACTCCAGCACAAGGGGAATACACCACATAGAATTCATGGCTTTTTTCCCCATGATTCTTTAGTCTTTCAAAGTTAATTTTTTTTCTTTTTCTTTTTCTTTTTCTATTTTTTTTAATCTTTCTTTTTCCCTTCTTCAATCAACATCTTATCAATCCTTTTTTTTTTTTAAATCTTTATTTTTCATTTTTAGAGTCATATTCTATCCCTTCATCATAGTTAACCTTATTTTTGGTGTGTGTGTGTATAGAGTTGTTCTCTTTTTAAATTTTTGGGATAGTTTCTTCTAACAGACCAAAATATACCCTAAATCTCTAGTGTATGCTTTTGTTCTAGTCTCCAGCCTGATCACATTCTCTCCCCTTTTTTTTTAAATTTCTCTTTTCTTTTTTCAACCAATGTCTTATCTTACCAATTCCATCTATAAAATCTTTTATAATTTTCATCTTTACAGTCATATTCCATCCCTTCATCATACTTACTCTTATTTTTGTAC
>NW_028032926.1:0-555 GCF_054177405.1 Leptonychotes weddellii
TTTTTTTTTTTTTTTTTTTTTAATTTAGCAACACTTGGGAGATCACTTAAATTCTGGAAGCTAACTATATCAGGATTAGGTTTGGCTGCATATAAAAGAAAATATAAAATAACAGTGGCTTAAACAAGATAGAATTTTGCTTCTTACTCACATAAAAATATCTGGAAATTGGCATTCCAGGGCTGGCATGGTGGCTTCAAGGCTATCAAGTACCCAAGCTCCTCTGCCTTTCTGTTCTGCCATGCTTTTTGTGTGGCTTCTCTCATTAAGGTCACCCCCATGGTTCAGAATGGCTGCTGGAGCTCCAGCTATCAGAGCCACATTCCAGGCATCACAGAAGGAGGAAGCAAAAGGGTAAAAAGAATGAACTTCAAGTTAAGTCAGCTCCCCTTAAGGACCTCATTCCAGACATCACGTACAACACAGACAGAACTTACTTAATTAGCCACACCATCTCAGCAAGAAATGTGGGGCACACTCAAATTTGGATTATTCAAGGAGGGTTTAACTATATTTTGCCAAAGTGTGAGCAAGCAAGTGTGGGGAAATCTATTT
>NW_028032927.1:0-555 GCF_054177405.1 Leptonychotes weddellii
CTTAAAAAGGAAGGATGTTGTGACACAAGATACAACATGGATTAACCTTAAGGACATTATGCTAAGTGAAATAAACCAGTCACAAAAGAAGACAAATAATGGCTGATTCCACTTATGAGATTACTAAAGCAGCCAAATTCATCAAGACAAAAGGTAAAATGGCGGTTGCCAGGGGCGGAGGAGGGGGAAATGGAGAGTTAGCGTTTAATGGGTTTGGAGTTTCAATTTTGCAAGATGAAAAATGGATGGAGATGGATGGTGATGATGGTTGCACAACAGTGTGAATGTACTTGATGATACAGAGTTGTATGTTTTTAATTATTTACCATTTCGTATTTTAAAGTTTTAGACTGACCATTTTATGTGTGTTTATTTTACCACAGTTTAAAACAAAAATGAGGAAAGCACTTCTGGATTAAACCATTCATGTTTTAGTATGTGACCCCCAGTGGCCCTCAGTCTTGGTGGCTCTGTTTCTCCTGAAACACATTTAAACACACACAACACTTACTATGTTGCCATGATGTGCCACCAGCCTATCAACCAATAGTCTAA
>NW_028032928.1:0-555 GCF_054177405.1 Leptonychotes weddellii
AATAATTCAATTATAGATGGGCAGAAGATATGAATAGACAATTTTTGCCAATGAAGACATCCTGTTGGCTTACAGACACATGAAAAGATGCTTAACATCATTTATCATCAGAGAAATACAAAACAAAACTACAATGAAATATCACCTCACACTTGTCAGAATGGCTAAAATCAACAACACAAAAAACAAGTGTTGGCAAAGATGTGGGTAAATAGAAACCACCCCCTACATTGTTGGTGGGAATGCAAACTAGTGCAACCACAGTGGAAAAGAGTATGGACATTCTTCAAATGTTAAAAGTAGAATTACTCTAGGATTCAGCAATTGCACTACTAGGTATTTACCCAAGGAATACAAGCACATTAATTCAAAGTGATAAATGCACTCTGATGTTCATAGTAGCATTATCTAGAAGTGTCAAACTATAGAAACAGCACAAGTGTCCATCAGCTGATGAATGGATAAAGATGTGATAGACAGATGATAGATAGATGATAGATAGATAGATAGATGATACATGATGATAGATAGATGATAGATAGATAGATAGATAGA
>NW_028032929.1:0-555 GCF_054177405.1 Leptonychotes weddellii
TAATTTGGATTTCCCTGATGGCTAATGATGATGAACATTTTTTCATGTGTCTGTTAGCCATTTGTATGTCTTCTTCAGAGAAGTGTCTGTTCATGTCTTCTGCCCATTTTTTGACTTGATTGTTTTTTAGGTGTTGAGTTTGAGAAGTTTCTTATAGATCTTGGATACCAGCCCTTTATCTGTAGTGTCATTTGCAAATATCTCCTCCCTGTATTTTTAAATTTTAAGATGGTATTGGTAAATTCTGACTACTGGCCTGGCACTAAAGTTTTTAAACTTACATATTTTGACCCAGGAAAATGGTGATGGTTTTCTGATACAGAACAGAGAAATCCTGTATGCCCATTTTCTACTTGTTGCTATAAAGATCTATAAAGGGCTGGTAATGGATTAAAACTATTTTCAGGATATTATGGAGAAAATACTAGATAAATATCAGATGTCATTGCTCTTACTATGTAGGTGCATAAAATTGGCCGTCAACTCTCAAGGTCTGTAAATGATAAGTGACTCCTGTTCTAAATGGAGATTTACCCTTATAGTCATACTATATCC
>NW_028032930.1:0-555 GCF_054177405.1 Leptonychotes weddellii
CCCATTTACAATTGCACCCAAAACCATAAGATACCTAGGAATAAATCTAACCAAAGAGGCAAAGGATCTGTACTCAGAAAACTATAAAATACTCATGAAAGAAATTGAGGAAGACATAGAGAAATGGAAAAACGTTCCATGCTCATGGTTTGGAAGAACAAATATTGTGAAGATGTCAATGCTACCTAGAGCAATCTACACATTTAAAGCAATCCCTATCATAATGCCATCCACTCTTTTCAAAGAAATGGAACGAATAATCCTAAAATTTGTATGGAACCAGAAAAGACCCCGCATAGCCAGAGGAATGTTGAAAAAGAAAAGCAAAGCCGGCGGCATCACAATTCCGGACTTCCAGCTCTATTACAAAGCTGTCATCATCAAGAATGTATGGTACTGGCACAAAAACAGACACATAGACCAATGGAACAGAATAGAGAGCCCAGAAATGGACCCTCAACTCTGTGGAAACAAATCTTTGACAAAGCAGGAAAGAATGTCCAAGGGAAAAAAAACAGTCTCTTCAAAAATGGTGTTGGGAAAATTGGACAGCCA
>NW_028032931.1:0-555 GCF_054177405.1 Leptonychotes weddellii
GCTGAAAACTAAAGACAAATACAAAATCTTGAGATCAGCAAGAGAAAAATTACTCATTACCTGTAGGGAAATAATGATTTCAAAGACTGCAGATTTCTCATCAGAATCCATGAAGGCCAGAAGAAAATGGCACATTTTTGAAGTGCCAAGAGGCTGAAAGGAAAGAACTATCAACTGTGAATTCCATATCCAGTGAAAAGAGCCTTCAGTGATGAAGGTGAAATAAAGACATTCTCATATGAAGTAAAACTGAGAGAATTCATAGCCAACAGACCTACTCTAAAAAAAGGAAGTTCTTTAAACAATAAAAAGGAGACAGAAAAACTTGGAACATCATGAATGAAGGAAGAACAACAGAAATGGTAAATAGCTTGGTAAAGATAATAGACTATTCTTTTCCTTTTGAGTTTTTCAAAACATGCTTTATGGTTTCTCTAATTTCTCTTTCTACAGTTGCGTTGTTAGTGTATAAGAAAGCAACTGATTTCTGTGCATTGATTTTGTATCCTGCCACATTACTGAATTGCTGGATGAGTTCTAGTAATTTGGGGGTGG
>NW_028032932.1:0-555 GCF_054177405.1 Leptonychotes weddellii
CACACACACACACACACAATGGAATATGATGCAGCCATTAAAAAGGATGATATCATGCCATAAGTCAGAGAAAGACGAGTGCCATATGACCCCACTCATAAATGGAACCTAAAAAAATGAGTAAAGCAGAATCAGAACTATAAATACAGAGAACAAACTGATGGTTGCCAGAGGGAAGGGAGTAAGGGGTTGGGTAAATGGGTGAGGGGGAGAGGAGATACAGGCCTCCACTTAGGGAATGAGTAAGTCACAGGAATAAAAAGCAGAGCAGAAGGAATACAGTCAATGATAATATAATAGTGCTGTAATGGGACACTTGGGGTGAGCATAGCATAATGTAGAAACTTGTCAAATCACTATGTTGTAACCTGAAACTAATGTAACATCATGTGTCAACTATACTCAGATAAATAAATAAATAAATAATAAATAAATAAATAAATAAATAAAAGAAAGAACCTCCATAACAAAGATCCAGGAAATGTCACGAGGTGTCATCTCATAGGGGAACAAGCTAGAGTACATTAAAACCTTTGAAATAAAAGTTACTTAACC
>NW_028032933.1:0-10219 GCF_054177405.1 Leptonychotes weddellii
GGGTGCACGTACCCCTTCGGATCCCTCCATTTGTATCTTTGGGGTAAATACCCAGTAGTGCAATTGCTGGGTCGTAGGGTAGCTCTATTTTCAACTTTTTGAGGAACCTCCATACTGTTTTCCAGAGTGGCTGCACCAGCTTGCATTCCCACCAACAGTGTAGGAGGGTTCCCCTTTCTCTGCATCCCCGCCAACATTTATCCTTTCCTGACTTGTTAATTTTAGCCATTCTGACTGGTGTGAGGTGGTATCTCATTGAGGTTTTGATTTGGATTTCCCTGATGCCGAGCGATGTTGAGCACTTTTTCATGTGTCTGTTGGCCATTTGGATGTCTTCTTTGGAAAAATGTCTGTTCATGTTTGAAGGGGCACTTCTAAGTGTCCTTATCAGGATCCTTTCCATTTTCACCTGGCATTTCCTCCTTGCCCAGGGGGCGTGTTCCAAAAACAATACAATTTGGAGAATCACATGCAGTGCATTAGGAAATACATAGGCTTTTAGTTGCAGAAAACCTGGGCTCTGTCTCAGCTCTGAGCCTTTGTCTCCTCATTCATAAAAGGACCATCATGGTGCTGCTTATCTCTCAGGGGTGGCTGAAGAAGAGAGAGTTAAGTGAGGTCACATGTGAAGGCTCTAAGAACTAGTCACAGCACAGAGTGGGCAATTAGTACGGTCATTCGCTCTGATCCCTCCCTCCCACAACTGTCACACCTTCTAAGTGCCCATGACCCACAGGGTCAGGCTCACAGAATTCATACTTGCACAAAACCGAGGCACCACACCAATGGGCACAGGCTCCATTAGGAATGTGGGTAACAGCTCTGATTTGGGTCTGAACCTGACTCTGGGCAGTGGAGAGAGGATGGTGCCTCTTCCCAGTTCTTGTGAAGATTAAGCAAAGCGATTCCTCTAGAGTGTTTTTCTTGGATCTCAGCAGATAGTGAACACCCAATAAATGGCGGGTACTGGGCCAGCAGGAAGGGCATTGAAGGGGGGGCACAGTGGTGCTGAGAGCTAATAAAGATGTGGAAGGGTTGAGCCTAAGAGAAAGCGTGAAGACAAAAACACAGGGAAAAGCCCTGATGTGTTGCCTCATGAGGTAGCAACTCCCTCTACCTCCGTCCACCCCCAGAGAACAGGAGCTGATGTCCCGGAGGCCGTATCATTCATCCTCCAACCTGGGTCACTTTTTTTTTTGGTAAAGATTTTATTTACTTATTTGACAGAGAGAGAGAGCGTGCGCGCACAAGCAGGGGGAGTGGCAGGCAGGAGAGGGAGAAGCAGGGGCTCGATCCCAGGACCCCAGGATCATGACCTGAGCCGAAGGCAGATGCTTAACGGAACTGAGCCACCCAGGTGCCCCCCTGGGTCACTTCTGAGAGTGGAAAAGGGTGCTCTTACATATTATCGAATTATACCAGGACAGCAGGCCAAAGTGGGGCTGTCCAGGTCAGGCTGCTTTGTGTGGTCCCCAACACGTAGTAATTTCTCAAATATATTGTCACTACCCCTAGGATTCATTAATGGGAATCACATAGTTAGAAAAGGCACTTACCAATTCTTTTTTCTTCCAAAAATTTTTTTTAGATCCAAATGTCTTATACTTACAGACAGAAGGTGTGGATTGATGAGAAGGGGATGGTCAGGATGGACGGTTGCCAGATGAAATGTGGAAAGTTCAGTGAAGGGTGAATTTTAGATGAGCAACAAATAATTTTTAGTGTACATATGTAGTGGACATACTTACTGTTCAAATTGTTGGTTGTTTCTGAAATTCAAACGTAGTTGGGCGTCCTGTATTTTTATTTGCTACATCTGGCATTCCTACCAAGATGGACCATGTGATCCTATGGTTGTATTATTAAATTAAAGACAAGACTATCTGGTGAAAACATTCTGTCTGCCAGGCGAAGTGCTGGATGTCAGAGTGGCATCCAAGTGAACAAGACACAGTTTCTGCCACCAATTCACCGGCCACGGAGTGAGGAGTTAAGGGAGGTCATGTTTGAAGGCTCTGAGAGCTGGTCACAGCACAGGGTGAACAAAGGAATAAAACGGACATTGAACAGAGCACCTATTGGGATCTGAATGCATTCACCAATGTTTCATGTGCCATCTCAATAAATCCTCACGATCAGGGTTATTCCCATTTTGCAGATGAGAAAATGAAGGCCCAGGAAGATGTCATGAGCCCAAGGTTTCAGAGGTCAGAAGTGATGAATCAAGGTCAAAAACCAGGTCCATCTGACTCCAGAGTAGCTCTTTCCAATGAAAACACATTTTTTGTAAATGCATATACAAATTGCAATTTCAATAGACTGTTACAGCACAAAAGAGAGAAATGAACTCTGCTTTGGGTAATCAGGGAAGTTACTATCATCAATTTCCTATAGTTATAAATCCAATTCCTTATAAAAGGAGGAGGTGGTTACTGTAAGGAAAAGCCATGGACTGAGATTAAGTCTCTCTTGGCACCTCCCTTTCTCTCTCTCGTGTCTGATTCATTCTTTCACTCCTGGCTGACTCCCTCTGCTCAGGCATGGATTCTGCTCATCAGGACTGTGGCCTGTGTGTGGTCAGCACGCTTTCTCAGGGTCTACACCTACCTCAGGCTTTTAACATCAGTTCTCATTAGCAGAAGCCTCAATATTTCAAAATTCTTGTTTTTTTTAATTATTAAAGTATAGCTGACACGTAATGTTGCATTAGTTTCAGGAGTTTGGTTTAATTTTTTAAAACAGTTTTATTGAGATATAATTTACATGCCATAAAATTCTCCCATTTTCTAATTAAAATTTTACAATAGATTATAGGCTAGTTTATGAATGAGTTGCCCTTGGTGGGGTGTTTCTCCCGATGTCATGTAGCCATCCCTCACCCAATAGCTGTGACCAGAGGACAGGGGCATTGAGCAGGTGCTAAGGGCTGAGAAATTTCACTTAGGATTGTGGACTTCCAGCACTGTGATTAACATGTCTAACAGAAAAGGGTTCTCAGAGGAGATGATGTTTGATAGGAGTCTTAATGAATAGGTTACTATTTGCCAGGAAGAAAAAAAAGGGAAGAAAGACATTCTAAGTAAGGAATAGCATGTGCAAATGCCAAGGTTCACAAAACAGGAATGAGCAGGGAATAGTGTGAAATTTGGAGATCCCAGAGCACCAGGTCTTAGATTGGAAGGCAGAGGGGTATGGGTGACCATAGACTTCCAGGTTGCTGGCTTGGCTACTTGGGTGGATACCTATTGGAAGTACAATGATGGTTGGATGCACGGCTTGGAAGCTGTAACAGTCTTCACAAATTTATTAGAAAGGTCACCCACGATCTAGCCCTTGGAAGACCTTGATGCTGAGCTGTATGACAGTGTAGCAGGAAGATGAAGCCATTCCTCCAAAGACACCTACTCAAACTGTCCTGAAGGTGGGTTCACCCCGAATTCTACATTGTTGATTCAGCCCAAATCCAACCATCTGGGTGCCTTTTGAGAAAGTAGAGAGCAGCAGAAATATGGCATGCTTTATGTGAAATCTCTGCTTAGCCAGCATGTTTAGATATTAAATGTTGAGAAGAAAAATATGACCTGCCATAAATTCTCATTAAACACATTATTGCCTTAATAGTGCAAGTAAAGATAGGCCCCTAAAGAATTTTCTGATTTGTCATCAATAGTTTTTGCTTTTGATTTATTAATTTGTTCTTTTTCCAAGTGTGCTTATGGTAAACATTTTTAAAAAGAGATAATTTTTTTAAAAAAGGAAGAAGAGTAAAATCACTATAAATCCCAATACCCAAAGAGAAACCACGGTAAACAGTTTTGAGTATATGCTTCAAACTTTCTTTTTTTAAAATTACATTTTAGTATCTATTAACACACAGAGAAGTTACACATTAAATGGTACAGAAAAGTTTATGATAAAAAGCAGCTAGGCTCCATCTCACCCTCCTCATATTGTCCCCCTTCGCAGAGAGAACATATTTTAGTGGATTCCACTTTCCATAGTGGTTGCCCTCAAAGCTCAGGATCTGTGCTCTTTAATATACTCGCCACTGGTCACATGGAGCTCTTTAAATTAAAACTAATTAAAATGAGGCACAAATGAAAATTCAGTTTCTCAGCCTCACTGGCTGCAATAGCCACACATGTCTAGAAGCACCCACTCTGGATAGAACAGATATAGAACATTTCCATCACTACAGAAATTTGTATTAACCAGTGATGCTCTAGATAAAAATACGCTTTTACCTTTGTCTCTCGATTTATCAATTTTAGACAGTATCAGTTGCCTTCCTTCTGTTTCTATTCAGATACATTTTTATAAGCTTCTGGAGAAACTAACATATACATACATACAGAAAAGCATATCTGTTATAAACCTAAATCTTAACAACTTACCATGAAGTGAATAATTCATGTAACTGCCCCACAGAGCAATAAGCAGAGTATTATGAGGAACTCAAACTCCCTCTTTTGTTTGCCCCAACTACGTTCCTCTCTCAGGAGGAATGAGTTGGTTTTGCCTGTTGACAATCTTTAGTATCTGGCTGCTTTCATGCAAATTATGAATGTGGGGTTCATTCAAATCATGTGAAGGAGAAGTCATTCATGGGAACAGAATTGCTGGATAGTCTGCATCATAGGATTATAGTATAGTTTATTGATCCGTTCTAGTCTTTGGAGACATTTGAGCTGGTTCCAGTGTGAGGCTATTTTGAATAATGTCACTGTGAGCATTTTTGTACATGTCTTTTGGCACGTGTGCATTTCTTTTGGGTGTGAACCTAAGAGGGGAATCGCTGGGTCACAGGTACAGATGTGCTCAGCATAAGTCCATCTCTGAAAAGGGATTGTAGAAGTGTACGGGTAATCTACCCAGCAGTGTTTGGGAGCGTCAGCGGTGCTCCATAGCCTCATTAGTTCTTGATATTCTAACAATTACATCACTAGGTTGTAGATTTGCTTTTCCCTGATGACTAATGAAGTTTAACATCTTTCTGGTATCTGTTGGCCATTTGGATATTCTCTTTTTGTGAAGTGTCTGAGTCTCTTAGCTATTTGACTACTGGATTTCTGTCTCTTTTCTAAAAAACTGATTTGTAGTCATTTAAAATATTTTGGGATATGCACCCTCTTTCACTAACATGTTGGCTAATCTCTTCTCTCAGACTGTAACTTGCCAATATCGTTTGATAAAGAATAGTTCAAATTTTTAATACAGCCCAAGGTATCAATCTTTTCCTTCACAGTTAGTACATTTGGTGTCTTACCTAAGAAATCTTTCTCTACCATAAGGTCATGAATATATATATCTCCTATATTATTGTCTAGAAGCTCTATTATTTGATTTTTCGTGTTTATGTCTATAATTGAACTGGAATTTATTTTTATGTAGGATGTGAGGTAGGAATCAAATCTTTTTTTTTTTTTTTAAATATCGGAGCCAATTGGATTGTGTCCTTTATTAAAAAAAAATCCTTTGATGGGGCGCCTGGGTGGCTCAGTCGTTAAGCATCTGCCTTCAGCTCAGGTCACGGTCTCAGGGTCCTGGGATCGAGCCCTGTGTTGGGCTCCCTGCTCAGCGGGGGGCCTGCTTCTCCCTCTCCCACTCCCCCTGCTTGTGTTCCCTCTCTCGCTGTGTCTCTCTCTGTCAAAGAAATAAATAAAATTGTTTAAGCACCACCTTTGCCATAGTTCTCCCCGCCTCTCTTTCTCTGTCTGTCTCAGTATCTCTCTCTCTCTCTCTCTCTCTCTCTCTCTCTCTCACACACACATACACACACACACACACATACACACACACACACACACACACACACACGGCTCTCTTTCTGAATTCTCTGCCCCAGGGATAGGCAAACTAAGGCCAGTTGCCTGCTTTTACAAATGAAGTTGTCTTGGCAGAGCCGTGCCCATTCATTTGCATACTATCTATGGCTGCTTTCAAAATGAAGTCACAGTGACAGACCATGTGACTTACAAAGCCTGAGGCATTTACTATCTTGCCCTTTTCAGATTTTTGGTAAAGTAAACCCTCCGATTCTGTTCTCCTCCAAGATTGCTTTGACTATTCTTGGGCCTTTGTATTTCCACATAAATTCTATTCAGATATATTGTGATTATAAACACTTGCTGTAATACAAATTACGTAGAAAGTTTTGTAACTTGTTTTATAAGTTACTTAATATCTAGTGGAAATCTGCATGATATTAAACGTTCTTCTACAACATAATTTTTAATGGCTTCATAGTATTCAATTCCAAGATAAACTATCATTTATGTAACCAAAGACATTGCTTGGCTATATGTCTTTCTTATTTTCCTATCATTAAATTGTAAATTGCTCCTTTAGCTTGTTCGTCCTCTTGCACTGAGTAATTTCATTTATGGGAATTAAACCAAAGTAAATTATCTTAAATGAAAAAAATATGCAAGAAGATGTTTATCACAGCATTATTTATAATCATGAAAAATTATAAATGACCACTTCACTGACACTGGTAATGGCTAATTATAGTACTTCCATTTATTATAATATTACCCAAATGTCTAAAACAGTGGTCAGGGAGACTGGAAAATTATTACGGAATATTTTATGCAATAAAGTATGTGTACTCCTTAATTATGAGTATTGAAATATAGCCCTTAGGAAATATCTAGAAATGCATACACCAAATTAAAGTTAGTTAATACTAGGGAGTGGTATTTGTAAGGGGAGGGGAAGTACTGTATTTACTTTGTCTTGCTTGAATATTTTATAGAACTTATGCTATCTTACACTGAAAACATTTGAAAATCATTTTCTAAAATAGACTGCATGATGCATGAAATGATAAAATGGCAATACCCTAAGGAAAGATGAGCCTTTGTACAAAAGCAATACCAAAGACTTAGTTTTAAGCAAGTACATAAACAGAGCCTACAATTTAAAGGGAGCCTAACATCCCAGCAGTCATGAGAGCAGCGAACCCACAGACGACGACCCCAGCTAGACCAGAATTATTCTCTTAGTCACACTGGATACGTAAATACGAGCTCCTCAGTGAACACGGACTGGAGGCTGTGGATCCTTGGAGATGAGTGGATACAGAGTAACCTGTATGAAATGATTCTCATTTCAGAGTGTGGGATCAAAGTGACCCACAACTGGGGGCTCTCCTGTGCATATCGTGTGGGGGCCATAGAAGCGGACCACAATCTGGTGGGTGGGATGGGAGTTATCTCTGGATAACTAGTTTGAGGACCACTGCGCTGGGATCAACACTTCCCCCACACCCTTGGGTGTTGAAATCTCATAATTGCATCCAATTTGGATTGCACTGCCCTGCAGAGTAATGGTGGGTAAGAGTTTCATTCATCAACAATAAGCCACGGAGTCCTACAAAAAAGACTCCATTAGCCCTGGGACGCTGCCAGCCCTTCTCTTTTCTCTTTGCCAGAAAATTAATGAGATCATTTATTGGAAGGTAGAAAGCTAACCATTGCATTTTGTAGTGTTGGGGGTCAAATGGTACACATTCTGCTATACTTACGCTTCCATCAGTAAGGAATAAAGGAGAAGGACCCTGGTTATGTGCCAGGCATTCTTTCCATATGCTGTGTCTCTTAATCTTCACAAAACACTCTGGAGAGTAGGTATTACTATTAGTTCCCTTTTACAGATAAGGAAACTGAGACATAAAATGGTTGAGAAATCTGACCAAACTTACATAGTGTAAGTGGCGGGGGGGGTGGGGATCGAGCCAGTTTTATTTAACTCCAAAGTTTACCTCTTGTCTTTCTCTTCATTATAACACCCTTTTTATTGTTGCACCCAAAATGCTGTCTGGCAAATAGCAAGTGCTCTATAAATATTTAGCAATTCCCCCTGGGATTTTACTGTGAGGATGGCGTTGGGCACCAAATCCTGAGCCTGAACTGCAGTAATTCAGCTTTGTTGGAGAAAAATATAGGAGCCTAGAAGTTGTGGCTGAGTGAAGAAAATGTCTCAATCTGTGGCTGAAATCTTCTTCTGAGAACGTAGTGTCCCATTATATACATTTGTACAAAATAAAAGGTTAAGACTCAAGTTTGCAAAGACAGAGTGCATGTGGTAGGTTAAGGGCTTTAAGAAGGCAAAGCAGGTTCTAGAACTTATTGAATTATTTCCTTAATTAAGCAAATCCTTTATCTAGCAAAGGATAGGAAGGTCTATGAGTTGCAGGTGATCTCCATGATTTCCACTACTGGCTCAGGGAGCAAAGGGGACCACTTGTTGGCAGGCACGTGGGTTTGTTTGGGGTTCTGGAAGGGGCAGAAACAGTAGTTGGGAGCAAGCCTACAATATGGTGTGGAATGACAACTCTACCTAAGAACCAATTCAGGACTGATGCCGCATTGAAAGCAAAGCACAGCTTCCTCCAGGGTAGGGCAGTGAAGGTCTCCAGTGAGTGAGTGCCTCTCTCATCACTCCTAAATTCTCTCTCCTTTAGAGAGGCTCCCTCTTGGCTCCAGCTGTCACCACTGTCTAGTCTCCTGGGGAAGCCACTCACCATCTTTGAAAACTGCTCTTGCAGAAACGGAAATATATTTTAAGACAGCCTAACTTCCTAAAGAAACTTTACTAAATAATGAGAACATAAAAAGGAAAAATGATATAAAGTAGAAGCAGCATACAGTTAGACTATCAAAATGATGTTTTACATTCGTTTCTTTTATTCTATCGCAACTGGCTTCTGGTTCCAAAGGTTGTTTCATTTCACACATCCTGCAAGTCTCCTGTCCTTCACACACCCCAGACTCTCTCCACCGTACCCAAACCTGTCTCCTGGATGTCCTTGACCCTTGGGGAAAATGACCTCCTCCCCTGCAGTGCTCCATTTCGTGGAGTCTCTGGTCTGAGGGGCATGGCCTCACTCTCTCCCCAGCTGATGAGCAGGCCTCTGGTGGTCGATACACACACACACACACACACACGAAAGAAACTCACTCCCCCGGTGACAATCCTGTTTCCTACCCACAAAGGTAGGCTTTCTCCATTTAGGTTGCTATAGAATAATATCTCAAACACTAAACAATAATCTGTTCATTAGACATGGAGTCACAGAAATACCATTTTCTAAATAGAGGCGTCATGAGCATAGCAAAGTTTTTTCCTGATTCAGTACTTGGTGGTACTTAATCATACTCTCATTTCCTATAAAGTACCTCCTAATAATAAGGTACTAATATAAAACCCATTGATGGGCCTAATTATAACATCAGAGTGGCAACATTTAGCTAGGCAGCTGGGGAGGGGGGATTTTCCTTTATTTGTGATTGATACCTTACTCAGAAGATACAAGTTTTCTGGGGTTTTGATCAAGAATTCCTAACTCTCAGGAATGCAATCTCTATAAGCAACTATCAAAGGCAGCTCCAGAGACAGTAGGAGTTCTATATTCGCTCACACTGTGAGTGTGTTTTCTTGTGCTCCATAAGCTCAGAGCAAAAGGACCAGTCATTAAGGGTAACAAGAAAGCGCACCTGCTTATGTCTTGCAAAGTCCCCTTAGATGGACATCTGCTGGAACATAAGTAGCCCTGGCTTCTGTGAAATAATAGCATCATGTGACAGTGGAAGGTAGTCTGTGATTAAAATATAGCCAGGGTGGGGCGCCTGGGTGGCTCAGTCAGTTAAGCATCTGCCTTTGGCTCAGGTCATGATCCCAGGGTCATGGGATTGAGTCCCGCATCAGGCTCCCTGCTCAGCGGGGAGCCTGCTTCTCCCTCTCCCTCTGCCCCTCCTCTCCCCTTGTACTCTCTCTCTGAAATAAATAACTTTTTAAAAACCTTAAAAAAATATATAGCTGGGGCCCATGTAAAAATGATGACTGACGTAGAAATGAATTCCAAAGAAACTAAAAGAGCAGTAGCTGAATGTCTACACACTGGGGGATGTGCAAGCAGGAGCAACATTGTAGAAAGTCAGATCCTTGAGGTGGAGGATGAAGAGCAAACAGTCTCTCAGAATTCAGAGAAGAGGAACAGAGATTAAAAACAAAAATAGAAGAAAAAAGATCCAATCTAAGAATTATAGATACTTCTTATTAAAAAGCAATTAGAAGCCATCAAAAGGAATGAGATCTTGCCATTTGCAACGACATGGATGGAACTGGAGGGTATTATGCTGAGCGAAATAAGTCAAACAGAGAAAGACATGTATCATATGACCTCACTGATATGAGGAATTCTTTTTTTTTTTTT
>NW_028032934.1:0-555 GCF_054177405.1 Leptonychotes weddellii
GATCCTGATCTGATAATTTAGCTCAGTTTATTCTACTTTCGGTTAAGTATTTGAGTAAAGTCTCTGTTGGAAAAATACGTTTATTAAAATTTGCACCACCCTAATGAAACATTATAAATGATACCATCTCCTAGAATATTTGGGCATTTATTCAGAAGGTGCTCTTCAGACGAAAGTGAGAGCCCAGGTTTGTTCCTCTATGTGATCTTTTGTTTAGTGACTGGCATCATTCCAGTCAAATCTGTGTCCTCCCTGTCTTGACCATCAATGGGTCTCACTGTATGCATGCTGGCCTCCTACTCACAGTGAGCTCACTGTGGGCCTTCCAGAAATGCCACGGCTGTCGATGCCACACGCAACCACTGACAGATGTGGAACTTGTACTAACTGCAGTGGTAGATGTAAAAGGAGAAAGAATATAAATTTATATGCAAATGCTATCGGGGGCTTGGTGCGGGGGACAATGGCCAGTGCAGTTAGCCAGCAAGGGTGTGGATGAATGTCAACATTCTTCATTCAGTACAGGCAGAAGATTCTTCTCAGAAAAATAAAATA
>NW_028032935.1:0-555 GCF_054177405.1 Leptonychotes weddellii
CACAGAACACTACATCAAAAACTAATGATGTAATTGTGGTGATTAACATAACATAATAAAATAAAATTAAAAAAAGAAAAAAGAAAGAAAAAAAATGGCAAACTGAAAAGAGGCAACTGAAGGCATTTTAATGAAGAGACCATTTACAAAGTTTTAAGAGAGTGGTTTTCAAGTGGAGATGATGACCTTTTCCCCCAGGAGGTATTTGACAATGTCTGGAGACATTTTTAGTTGTCACAACTTGGGAAGTGCTACTGGCATCCAGTGGGTAAAGGCAAAGGGTGGTACTAAGCATCTTACACTATACAGGACAGCGCCCATAACAAAGAATTATCCAACTGAAACACTGATGTGCAAATGTTGAGAAATCAGCAAAAGATGATGAAACCCTCAGGGAATCACAAAAGCAGGAAGACATTACTACCCTTAGGCTGAAAGGGTCAAGGTGAGAGATCTGTTATCAGATCCCAGTTAGAGCTATAGTGTGGAGAGGGGCTATGAGATAGGAGCTAATTTGTGTGTCACAGGGTTTAAGTTTATATTATTTGGGGTAGT
>NW_028032936.1:0-555 GCF_054177405.1 Leptonychotes weddellii
TTTTTTTTTTTTTTTTTTTTTAATTTAGCAACACTTGGGAGATCACTTAAATTCTGGAAGCTAACTATATCAGGATTAGGTTTGGCTGCATATAAAAGAAAATATAAAATAACAGTGGCTTAAACAAAATAGAATTTTGCTTCTTACTCACATAAAAATATCTGGAAATTGGCATTCCAGGGCTGGCATGGTGGCTTCAAGGCTATCAAGTACCCAAGCTCCTCTGCCTTTCTGTTCTGCCATGCTTTTTGTGTGGCTTCTCTCATTAAGGTCACCCCCATGGTTCAGAATGGCTGCTGGAGCTCCAGCTATCAGAGCCACATTCCAGGCATCACAGAAGGAGGAAGCAAAAGGGTAAAAAGAATGAACTTCAAGTTAAGTCAGCTCCCCTTAAGGACCCCATTCCAGACATCACGTACAACACAGACAGAACTTACTTAATTAGCCACACCATCTCAGCAAGAAATGTGGGGCACACTCAAATTTGGATTATTCAAGGAGGGTTTAACTATATTTTGCCAAAGTGTGAGCAAGCAAGTGTGGGGAAATCTATTT
>NW_028032937.1:0-555 GCF_054177405.1 Leptonychotes weddellii
GAAAAAAGGACTCTTCTTGCTTACAATTGTATTCTTTTTATTTGTGAGTTATAATTTTAAAAATATGTTGAATGGCAATTTGCTTTTCTTCCTTTTTGTGAATTGTCTCATTTTGGCCCTTAGCCTATTTTTCTTTTTAAGGTATTTGTCTTTTTCTTCTATTGTATCTTTAAGTCTTTATATAGTATGGATATTAAATCTTTGTCTCTCATATATCCTCCACGTATTTTCCTAGGTTTTTGCCTTTTTGTTTTGTTTTTTTGCTGTTTTTATCATAGAGAATTACATTTTTGTGTAGCCAAATCATTGTTATCATACTTCAAAAGATCTTCCCCAGCTCAAGATTAAACATCTATTCATATTTTCTTCTTGGGCATTCAAGGTTTTTTTCTAACATTTAAATCTTTAATATTTATGTAATTAATTTTGGCATATACTGTGTATTAGAGAATTTTTTTTTATTCTTATGTTAATCCCCATACATTACATCATTAGTTTTTTTTTTTTTTTAAAGATTTTATTTATTTATTTGAGAGAGAGAGAGCACATGAGAGG
>NW_028032938.1:0-555 GCF_054177405.1 Leptonychotes weddellii
CAGAGTGGCTGCACCAGCTTGCATTCCCACCAACAGTGTGGGAGGGTTCCCCTTTCTCTATTTCCCCCTAAAATCCTGTCAGTTTTAGCTACAACCGTTTTTATATGTATGTATGTAATAGTTATGGCTTCCTGATGTGTTGGCCTATTGATCATTACGAGCTCTTTATAGCTTCTCCTCCTTTCTGATGTTGTTTGTTTTCAGGGCATATTATTTCTAACATATTTTAAACCTATTTATGTTGTTTTGGGTATTTCTTGTAGACAGACTAGAATTGACACTTTTCAAATCCAGTCTGAAAATCTTTGTCTTGATTGATTTAACACTGTTACTGATACGGCTGGGTTGTCAGTATACCATTATTCCTAATTGTTTACTACTTTTCTGTTTCGCTTCATTTTTGTTCCACCTTGCCCTCATTAACTTCTTTGTTAATTAAATATTTTTGAGGATTCCATTTTATTCCCACTAATGGCTTTTTTGGTCTATTTACTTGAATTACTTTTTAGTAGTTTCTTTAGTGATTATAATATGCATCTTTAATTTATGATAGTA
>NW_028032939.1:0-555 GCF_054177405.1 Leptonychotes weddellii
CTCTAAGGTAGCACGTTATTTTTATTGAGTTGATTGATTTACTCTCTACAAAGTCTTGTTCTGTTTAATTGTGTAATATTCAGGTGGTTTTTAAGATTCTTTCTTTCTTAATTGCAGGTCCTCAGTTTGCTGAAGACCCTTCTCAGTTGCCTTCAGCCCAGTTACCATCCTCACCTTTTGGAGACTATCGACAATATCAGTAGGACTTCTTTCCCAGGATTTCTTTAACAGAATGAGCTGTAGTTCAAGAAAGAATCTCAGAAGATGTTACAGTCTGTTTTTAAAACCGTAGGTGGGACAGCTATGGCCAAATAGGCTTTGAAAGAGACACCTTAGCTCTTTTTTCTATTTAAGGGAACATGGGGGGGCAGATGTTAAATGTAATACATTTATTTATTCACAATTGGATTGCATTTGTGATAAAAATAAATGTCTAATATCTTTAAAAGAAAATATAATAAATGCTTAGAAGGTGAAGGACCAAAGGGCAAAAAACAATGAAGCGTGACCATCATTTCCTTGGGGACTTCTCTGCCTGGTTTTGTGTTCTGTCAG
>NW_028032940.1:0-555 GCF_054177405.1 Leptonychotes weddellii
CTTAAAAAGGAAGGATGTTGTGACACAAGATACAACATGGATTAACCTTAAGGACATTATGCTAAGTGAAATAAACCAGTCACAAAAAAAGACAAATAATGGCTGATTCCACTTATGAGATTACTAAAGCAGCCAAATTCATCAAGACAAAAGGTAAAATGGCGGTTGCCAGGGGCGGAGGAGGGGGAAATGGAGAGTTAGCGTTTAATGGGTTTGGAGTTTCAATTTTGCAAGATGAAAAATGGATGGAGATGGATGGTGATGATGGTTGCACAACAGTGTGAATGTACTTGATGATACAGAGTTGTATGTTTTTAATTATTTACCATTTCGTATTTTAAAGTTTTAGATTGACCATTTTATGTGTGTTTATTTTACCACAGTTTAAAACAAAAATGAGAAAAGCACTTCTGGATTAAACCATTCATGTTTTAGTATGTGACCCCCAGTGGCCCTCAGTCTTGGTGGCTCTGTTTCTCCTGAAACACATTTAAACACACACAACACTTACTATGTTGCCATGATGTGCCACCAGCCTATCAACCAATAGTCTAA
>NW_028032941.1:0-555 GCF_054177405.1 Leptonychotes weddellii
GTGTGGTGTAAGGAAATGGTCCAGTTTCATTCTTCTGCATGTGGCTGTCCAATTTTCCCAACACCATTTGTTGAAGAGAGATGGTATGATTTAAAGAACAGCATGACTCCTATGTAGTCTACTGCCAGGCTTCTTTCAGAAGTTTGTCCTAAAACAATATTATTAAAAGGTATCTCTGAACATGGTCACTTATAAGTCAAATTTGGCCACTCTTGTAGATTTTCTCTTTTTAACTTGTTTTTATCATTAATTGCTTAGAGTCATTAATTCCTAATTTTTTTCTGGAGAATCATGAATAAACAGGTCCAGATGAGATTAGAATATTGGTTAGACCATGTTGATAGATACATCTAATTAGTCTGCCACCAGAACTCCATTTATATCATCATTAGCTGCCACCCAGGATACTTACAATAGCTTCCTATCGGTCTCCCTAGTTCCATGTTTGCTTCCCAACAATCTCTATCAATCTTTATTCATCCACTCTAGCCAGAATATTTTCAAAGCACAAATGTGATTAAATCACCCACGAGCGAGTGTGCATGCACACACATT
>NW_028032942.1:0-555 GCF_054177405.1 Leptonychotes weddellii
AGTTCTTCATAAGTGGTTCCATAGCCAGAGCAATTTTTTTTTAATTGATAATAGTCAAGTAACAGTATAGAAATACGCAGACTGTACTTTCTCCTCTCAAAGCTGCACAGGTGAGCACAATAGTTGTGTCTATTAGAACACAATCACTCATTCATAACTTCAGATTTGGGAGAAAGTCTTAAGGTCAGCAGTTCTATTGCTTCCATATTTCTAGCATTCTTCATAAAACATCTCCAGTAAGTAGTAATCCAACTTTAGTATCCACACTTTCAAATCAAATTATACCCCATGAACTATGAGGGGAGGGGGAAATTATTAGAAAGCATTTTCTTGCTATGGCATCTGTTTTTGTTTGTTTGTTTTTTTCATGACACAAGATAGAACACATTCAAGTCCTTGTCCAAATATCCTCCCTTCAAATATGTGTTTGCAATTGTCACTCTTAAGTGTCTCTTCTTATTAAACATCTTCATTGTCCCCCAAACTGCATAAGTTTCCTGGCTTTAATTTTCTACATCTTTCTTTTACTTCTAGGCATAAACTGCTCTAGTGTGT
>NW_028032943.1:0-555 GCF_054177405.1 Leptonychotes weddellii
TGTTGCTCATGGGAGCATTCTACACAGGACTTGAAAATCTTCTCGTCTCAGCTCCCATTAGACAGAAGTTGGGGTTGAATTCTGCTAGAAAAATGTCTCTTTTCCTGTACCACTTGCTTTCTGTTGCAATTAAAGTATCTCCTGATTTAAGAACCTGTAAAGAGGAAACTAAACGTAAGTCTCTATCACCATACCTGTTATACTTTCCTACAGGCACATGATCTAAGGGAGCTAATTAACCCCAGGATCTGGAATTAACAGCTTTTCACCTTCTCCTGTGATTCACTATAATCTCAGAAGAATACATATGAAAAATTTCAAAAGACCTTGCTTTAAAGTAACAACCTGTCAATGAGGTGCAGTCTTCTGATTTTCCTATCATGGCAACAGGCGTTCCTACCGAAAGGGTCCTTGGTGTCTCACCAGGACATCGTAAAATTTGCCCACAATGAAAGCAGGAAGAGAGCAGGGGCATGAAGGGATCAGATGACAAGTTTAAACTTCTGGGCCTCTCCTCTTTTCCTCCCTAACTTGTTTCACTCAGTGCCAGGCAGG
>NW_028032944.1:0-10219 GCF_054177405.1 Leptonychotes weddellii
ATTCTTCCCCTCCTGCTATCTTCTTCTCTTTTTTTTTTCTTAACATATATTGCATTATTTGTTTCAGAGGTACAGATCTGTGATTCATCAGTCTTACAGAATTCACAGTGCTCACCATAGCACATACCCTCCCCAATGTCTATCACCCAGCCACCCCATCCCTCCCACCCCCCACCACTCCAGCAACCCTCTGTTTCCTGAGATTAAGAATTCCTCATATCAGATGATGGACTCTGAAAAACAAACTGAAGGTTCTAGAGGGGAGGGGGGTGGGAGGATGGGTTAGCCTGGTGATGGGTATTAAAGAGGGCACGTTCTGCATGGAGCACTGGGTGTTATGCATAAACAATGAATCATGGAACACTACATCAAAAACTGATGATGTAATGTATGGTGATTAACATAACAATTAAAAAAGTAAAAAAAAAAAGAATTCCTCATATCAGTGACGTCATATGGTACATGTCTTTCTCTGATTGACTTATTTCGCTCAGCATAATACCCTCCAGTTCCATCCACGTCGTTGCAAATGGCAAGATTTCATTCCTTTTGATGGCTGCATAATATTCCATTGTGTATATATACCACAGCTTCTTTATTGTGGATGAATTATTTAACCTGTGTGTTCTTGCATGAATATCACCACTTGTAAATTAGGAGTAATAATGTTCTCTATGCCATGGGGTTTTTGCAAGAATTAACTAATTAAAACCCTTATTAACAGTCAGTGTTACCCCATAATGAATTCTTACTATTTCACTTATTATAGCTCTTACCATTAGTTGAAGTAGTTAATTATTGCCTCATAACCACCCCAAAACTTAGTGCCCTAAAATAAAAACAAACGTGTATCTTGTTCATGAATCTCAGTAATTAAGAGTTCATCTCTGTCCATGTGGCATCAGCTGGGGTGGCTCACCTGAGGGCTGTGGGAATGTACTTTCAAGATGGTTCACTCACAGAGTTGCTCCTGACTTCCTCTAAAAGCTCAGCCAGGGCTGTGTGCCCCAGGCCTCTCTTCTTCCCCAAGTGGGCTTCTTGGACTGCACAGGCTTCTTCAAGGCATGATGGTGGGGTTCTAAGAGTAAGCATCTCAAGAGAAACAGGCGGAAGTGTATCACATTTTAAAAAACTTGTTCTCGGGCGCCTGGGTGGCTCAGTTGGTTAAGCGACTGCCTTCGGCTCAGGTCATGGTCCTGGAGTCCCTGGATCGAGTCCCGCATCGGGCTCCCTGCTCGGCAGGGAGTCTGCTTCTCCCTCTGACCCTCCTCCCTCTCATTCTCTCTCTCTCAAATAAATAAATAAAATCTTTAAAAAAAAATAAATAAATAAATAAAATAAATAAAAAAATAAAAAACTTGTTCTCAGTAGTCACTTACTATTATTTTAATTAGTCAAAAATCCATCCAGATTTAAGAGGAAGGAACATAGACACCGACCTCTCCACGGGAGGAGTGTTAAAAGTCACATTGTAAGAAGAGTATGAGACCTGGGACATACTGTTGCAGCCATCATTGAGAAATACAGTTTTCCACAGTAATAGTCTACTGACCTTTTAGATAACATAAATTCTTGGCTTTCTCAACCACCACCAGCAGCAGTCTGGTGTGGTGTATCAAAATCTGGTATCAAAACAATCTTAGGGACGCCGGGGTGGCTCAGTCGGTTAAGCATCTGCCTTCGGCTCAGGTCATGATCCTGGGACCCTGGGATCCAGTCCCACACATCGGGCTCCTTGCTCAGTGGGGAGCCTGCTTCTCCCTCTACCTCTGCCTGCCGCTCCCCCTGCTTGTGCTCTCATTCTCTCTCTCTCTGACAAATAAATAAAATCTTTAAAAAAAAATCTTAGTACTTTTTACAACATGCAGATTATGGGTGACTTTTAATTTCTTTTTAATACTTTTCTATATTTTCTGCTTTTTTTCAGTGTTGAACACTTACTACTATAATAAAAAAATTTAAATGAAAAGATTACCTATTTTTATGCTGTATAAAGATATTGTGTATTCTGTTAATACAGAATTTCTGTATAGAATTTCTTAAGTCAAAGTTGAAAATCTGTTACACTCCTTCTTTCTCAGTTTGGTCATATTTCTAGGAGCAGTGACCTCTGGAATGGAAGAAAAAGAAAAAAAATGATTCTATTCACAAATATTTCTAGGTTAAATCTAGGGTTCCTCAGGGCAAACTTCAGTTGCTAAATATAACTCATAAAACCATAAAATGTGATCCTCACTGTGTTATCCTTACAATTGTGGGTTGCAAACAACTGAGGAGCTTCTGCTGGCTTTTCTGCTGGTGAACTTGGACAGAGAGCAATTTCTATTCTTCTGTCAAGAAAGGCGCACAGTAAATATGTGAGTACATTTGATATTGATAAGATCCATGCAAATAAACTTACAAATAAGGCAGCACTCTTGAGATTTTGGGAAATGGCCAAAGAGGCCATTTTGTCCAAAACCTTTGGATCTGTGCTGATCTCACACAAAGCCATCTCTCTGACTTAAATGTGTCTTATTCTCAAAGATGCCAGGCATAGTTCTTTGAAATATTCAAGTTATCTTTGCAGCTGTAATATATTTCTTCCCCTAAAATGGGAAAATTGTTCATTTTAAAAAGCAAAGACCATTTCAGGTTTGAGGCACACACAAAAAAAGAGTGAAATATGGAAGTAAAGGATCAGTTTCAAAGAGGAAAAATACAACAATTTAGTTTACTTTCAAGTGGCAGGTGTTGTTGTATACATAGAAGACATAGTAAAGTACTCAGGTGAACAGTGGACTGAATGTCATACTGGGACTTAAAAGGCGTTAATGCAACTTCTCAAGTACATTAATTTAGTCCTAGGGACAGTTTACAAGATGGCAGATTTTTGCTCAAATATAATTTTCATTTACTGAGCATGTATTATGTTCTAGGTCATTTCCTAAGCACTTTACTTACATTAATTCATTTGATTTACTCAACCACCCTGTGAGGTAGTTAATTCCATTATCATCTCCTTTTACAGCCTAGAACAAAGTGGTTAAAAACTTGCCCAAGGTCACACAGTACTGTAATCAGTCAGGCTTCATATCCAGACTGACTGGCTCTAGCTATAACCCAAGTTCTTACCCAATGTGCTCCTTATTGCCTTGCAGGTGAGTTTTTTAAAAAGTTATAGTGCTTAGAAATTTTGCATTAGATGATTGTGCAGTAGTGCTTGGAAATTTTTGTTTTAGCTCAAGAGAATGTAAGTAAGTATCTGCAGGAGATTCTTTCAGAGTTCACATACAAAAACCAAAGGGGCAAGACAGATCTCAGAAAGGGAGGTTAGGCAGTAAATTATTAAATTGCTCAAATTTCTTTACATCTGGAAGTCAAGTCTAATGTGTTCAGAATCTGGGCAAGGGCTTGATACCTTGCACTATTTGTAACAAGAATTTGGGCGAGTCACTTTGTCTCTCCTGGGGTTACTAAGAGCTGTCCCACCAGCCTCAAGGGGTTGTTAGAAAGGGCAAATGAATTACTGTGGTTATCAAATCTGGTTGCAAGCTATAAAGTCCTCATCTTCTGTTAAGTTACTGCTGTGATCAGGCATCCTTTGTTTTAGAAAGGCATTTCAGAAATACCTACTTCTAGGAAATCACATTTGGTAGTTTTCCCTATATTTGAGACAAGGTGTATCAAATGTTTAGCATGGTGCTTGTTTATGGTCACACTCAGTAGAGTCTTGCAATTATTACTTAATTCTAGCAGACGTCTTTGATTTGGGGGAGCAATAAAAGGAAAATATCTCCTGGACAGGACAGACGCTGCTGAACTAAGATCTGAAACATGTGTCTTCTTGGCCTTCCTTAATTGGCAGGGGCTGTAGTGTACTGAGGACATTTGGGAAATCTAATTCACATTTTCAGTTTTCAGTAATAATAATTGCTCTCATTTATACTACCTATTTTGTACACTTGTGCCAAGGCTGATCTCTTCGTGGTGGTTCTCTGAGGATGGTTAAGTATTCTGAAGTCACATCCAGGTTTGATGAGATGGGGTGTTATGATCACTGTTTCCCAGGAGGGAGAAGTATTTGCCATCCCTGGACCATCCTATAAAGTTTTTCAGATACTTTTTTTTTTTTTAAAGATTTTATTTATTTATTTGAGAGAAAGAGAGAGAGCACGCAGGGGGAGAGTGAGAGAGACAAGCAGACTCTGCACTGAGCAGGGAGCCTGATGTGGGACTTGATCCCAGGACCCTGAGATCATGACCTGAGCCGAAGGCAGACGCCTAATTGACTGAGCCACCCAGGTGCCCCAATTTTTCAGATACTTTGATTCTACTTCTTAATCATACCCTCAGCTGCGGCCCTCCACCTTTGTCAGGGTTTATAGTGTTCCCTGATGATACAAGGAAATGGAGACTGTGACCCTTTTTCTACCATCTCTGTATTTTCCTCACTGGCACATGCTGTCAGGCTTTGTCTATCCCTTCTCAGGTCTCAGCCCTTGTCTTGAAATCTTGCATGGATCTGGACACATAATAGATGGCTCATATATTTTTTATGGAATTAAATTTTAGTGAATTAAAAATTCACTCGTAACTGACTGATGTTTAAAGATAAAATCCTCAAACCTTAAAACTGGAGCTGTTAGCACTTCCCCCATTCTTCCGAAAGACCAGATATTTCAGTTTCTGTAGGTGGGAAGGATGCACAGAGTAATTTAACTGCCTGATACGGTTCTCAGACCATTTTTGTCATAATGGTCTGAGGCCTAGGCAGCTGTCTATAAACTATGAAGGCTTCCTGAGCAGGATGCCAAAAAAAAAAAAAAGGAGCCAATAGCTAATCCAGTGACCATGGGGAAAAAGGGAGAAAAAAGCTCAGTAGATAGGAATGCATGCTTCTTTCCACTGCATCTTTCTGACATTTAGTCTTCTTTTGTTTTGTCCACAGCTCACCTTCACCTTTTATTTTCTTTGTGCATGCCCAGCAGAAGTTTATTTTCTAGATCCCCTTTATTGACACTGCTGATTTATCTGCACATTTCACTTCCTTTTCTAGCTGCTTAATAAAGGTCATGTTTATAACTTTAGTATTGATGATGTGCCCAGTAGGCCCAGGTGTCAGCTTCTGTAATGTCCAATAGAATCTCTTTCCACAAGACAAAATCCTAGGATTCCATTCTGGATTATCTGAGTTTTCATAGTTCCAAGTAATGACTTTTGGTCTGTAGAAATATATGCTATGGTAATAACTTACTACATACTGGCCACTGTCATGAAATTGATCTTTTTAAAATGAACAATTTAGGAGTGTCTGGGTGGCTCTAGTCGGTTAAGTGGCTGCCTTCAGCTCAGGTCATGATTGGACCCCCCTCCCCCCCTGTCCCCGGGTCAGGCTCCCTGCTCAGCGGGGAGTCTGCTTCTCCCTCTACCTCTCTCCCTGCTTGTGTTCCCTCTCTTGCTCTCGCTGTGTCTCTCTCTGTCAAATAAATAAATAAAATCATAAATAAAATAAAATGAACAATTTAATGGCATGTAGTACATTTACAATGTTGTGCAATCACCACCTCCATTTAGTTGCAAAACATTTCATCACTTCAAAAGGAAACCCATACCCATTAAACAGTTAGTTATTCCACATTTCTCCCACCTCCCCCAGCTCCTGGCAACCACCAGTCTGCAATCTGTTTCTATGGATTTGCCAATCTGGATTTTTTACATAATTGGGATCATATGTTTTGTGTCTGGCTCCTTTTGGTTATCATTAATGTTTTTGAGGTTCATATACTAACATATATCAGTACTTCACTCTTTGTTTTATGGTTGAATAATATTCCTTTATATATATATATGCCAAACTTTGTTTATTCATTCATCTGTTGGTGAACATTTGGGTAATTTATCCTTTTTTTTTGCTGTTATGAATAATGTTTCTATAAACATTAGTATATAAGTTTCTGTGTGGACATAGTTTTCATTTCTTTTGGGTATATACCGAGCAGTAGAATTGCCGTGTTGTCATAATTCTATGTTTAACTTTTTCAGGAGCCACAGTTTGTACCGTTTTACATTCCCACCAGCATTGTATGATGGTTCCAGTTTCTCTACACCTTCGTCAACACTTGTTATTTTACATTTTTGGTTATACCCATCCCAGTGTGTGTGAAATGGTATCTTATTGTGGTTTTAAATTGAATTTCCCTAATGACTCCTAATGTTGAGCATCTTTTCTTGTGCTTGTTTGCCATTTTATAGCTCTATAGAAATGTCTATCTAAGACTTCTGCATATTTTGATTGGATTATTTGCCTCTTTGTTTGTTGTTTTGACTTGCAAACATTTTGTCCCATTTTGTGGGTTGTCTTTTCACTCTCTTGATATTCTCCTTTGATGCACAAAAGTTTCTAATTTTAATTTTGAGGAAGTCCAATTATATTTATTTCTTCTTTAATTGTTTGTGCTGTTGGTGTCATAGCTAACAATCTATTGCCAAATCCAAAGTTATGAAGATATATTCGTATAGTTTCTTCTAAGAGTTTTATAGATATCTTCTTTGGGTTGTTCATTACTGGTGTATATAAACACAAATGATTTTTATATTGCTTTGTTAAATTCAGTTTTCAGCTCTAATAAATTTTTATATGAATTTCTTTTGGGATTTTCTATATATGTAAGATCATGTCATCTGCAAAGAGAGATGTTTTAGTACTTCTTTTCCAATTCATATGCCTTTTATTTCTATTACCTAGTTGCTCTGTCTAGAACTTGTAGTACAATGTTGAATAGCAGTGGGTGGTGCCTTCTGTAGGTTTTTCATAAATGCCCTTTATCATTTTGTGGAAGTTCCTTTTTATTTCATTTTCTGACTTTTTTTTTTTTAATCAAGAAATGGTGTTAGATTTTGTCAAATGCTTTTTCTACATCAATTAAGATGATCATGTGTGGTTTTTTTCCTTTGTACTATTAATATGATATATCGCCTTGATTGATTTCCTTAAATTGAACCATTTATGTATTCCTGGGATAATCCCACTTGGTCCTGGTGTATAATCCTTTTAATATACTATTGGCTTGGGGCGCCTGGGTGGCTCAGTCGTTGGGCGTCTGCCTTCGGCTCAGGTCATGATCCCAGGTCCTGGGATCGAGCCCCGCATCGGGCTCCCTGCTTGGTGGGAGGCCTGCTTCTCCCTCTCCCACTCCCCCTGCTTGTGTTCCTGCTCTTGCTGTGTCTCTCTCTGTCAAATAAATAAATAGAAACTTAAAAAAAAAAAAAAAAAAAATATATACTATTGGCTTGGTTTGCTAGTATTTTATTGAGCATTTTTTGCATTCATAATGGTAAAGCTATATTAATCTGTAGTTTTCATTTTGTATAGTGTCCTTGTCTGGCTTTGGTTTGAAGTAATCCTAGCCTTGCAGAAGGAGTTCACTTCACTCCTCTTCTCTTTCTTGAAAGAGGTTAAGGATTGGTGTTAATTGTTCTTTAAATGTTTGGTAGAGGGGCGCCTGGGTGGCTCAGTTGGTTAAGCGACTGCCTTCGGCTCAGGTCATGATCCTGGAGTCCCGGAATCGAGTCCCGCATCAGGCTCCCTGTTCAGCAGGGAGTCTGCTTCTCCCTCTGACCCTCCCCCCTCTCATGTTCTCTCTAGCTCATTCTCTCTCTCAAATAAATAAATAAAATCTTTAAATGTTTGGTAGAATTCACCGGTGAAGCCATATGGTCCTGGGCTTTTCTTTGTTGGGAGGTTTTTCATTACTGATTCAATCTCCTGTTATAGGTCTACTGAGATTTTCTCTTTCTTCTATAGTCAGTTTTGGTAGTTTGTGTGTTTCTAGAAACTTGTCCATTTAATCTAAGTTACCCAATTTGTTGGTACACAATTGTTCATAGTATCCTTTTATAATTATTTTTATTTCTCTAGATTTGGTAATGATATCCCCACTTTAATTTCTGATTTTATTCACTTATTAGTCATCTTTCTCAGTCAAACTAAAAGTTTTTAATTGTGTTGATGTTTTCAAAGAACTAAATTTTAGTTTCATTGACTATTTTTCTATTCTCTATTTCACTTATCTGATCAGTGATCTTTATTATTTCCCTTATTCTGCTAGCTCTGGGTTTGGTTTGCTATTCTTTTTATAGTTCCTTAAGATGTAAAGTTAGTTATTGATTTGAAATTTATCTTTTTTTAAAAATTTCTTTATTTGAGTGAGAGCGAGAGAGAGCACAAGTTGGGGAGGAGGGGCAGAAGGAGAGGGAAAAGCAGACTCCCTGCTGAGCAGGGGCTCCGGGATCGTGACCTGAGCCAAAGGCAGATGCTTAAATGACTAAGCCACCTAGGTGCTCCTGAAATTTATCTTTTTTTAATATATGCCTTTTCAGGGCGCCTGGGTGGCTCAGTTGGTTAAGCGACTGCCTTCGGCTCGGGTCATGATCCTGGAGTCCCGGGATCGAGTCCCGCATCGGACTCCCTGCTCAGCAGGGAGTCTGTTTCTCCCTCTGACCCTCCCCCCTCTCATGCTCTCTCTATCTCATTCTCTCTCTCAAATAAATAAATAAAATCTTTAAAAAAAATTAAAAAAAAAATATATATATATGCCTTTTCAGTGTAAATTTCCCTTTGAGCACTGCTTTCACTGCTTCCAAAATTTTTTATTATATTGTATTTTCATTTGTCTCTGAATATTTTTAAGTTTCTGTTGTGATTTCTTTTTTGACTTACTGGTTGGTTAAAATGATGTTTAATCTTCTTGTATTTGTAAATTTTCCAGCTTGCTTTTGTCACTGATTTTTAGCTTCATTCCATTGTGGTTGGAGAAGATACTTTGTATGTTTCAATCTTTATAAATTATTGAGACTTGTTTTGGGCCTAATATTGTATATTTTGGAAGTGTTCCATGTGCACTTGAGAAGAATGTTAATTCTTCTGTTGATGGTTGCACATTCTATATATGTCTGGTAGGTCCAGTTTGAGTATAATGTTATTCAAAGCCTCTTATTTCCTTGTTGGCCTTATGTCTAGATGTTCTATTTATTGTTAAAAGTAGGATATTGAAATCTCCAACTACTACTGTTTAATTCTTTCAATTCTGTCAGTGTTTCCTTTGTATATTTTTGTTCTCTATTGTTAGGTGAATATATGTTCATTATTTCTTCTTGATGTATTGATCCTTTTTGTATCTATCACCTATCCATAATCTAGTTATCTATTGTTCTTCTTTGCGGCTTGTTACAATTTTTGACTTAAAGTCTATTTTTGTCTGATATTACTATAACCATCTTAGCTCTCTTTTGGATACTACTTGCATGGAATATCCTTTTCTAGTATTTTCATTTTTAACCTATTTGTGTCTTTGGATCTAAAGTGAATCTCTTTAGAGATACAAACAGATGCTGTTTGTATTATGTGTTTTTTTTTTTTTTTTCTTTTAATCTATCCTACCAAACTCTGACCTTTGATTGGGGAGTTAATCATTTATATTTATGGTAACTACTGATAGGGAAGGGCTTTCTTTTGCCATTTTGCTATTTGTTTTCTGTATGTCTGATAGCTCTTTTGTTCCTCATGTCCTCTATTATTGCCTTATTTTCTTCTTAATTTGTTTTTTGCAGGGTACTGTTTTGATTCTCTTCTCATTTTTTGTATATATTTTTAAGACTTTTTTTTTAGCAGTTACCATGGGGATTACAATTAAAATCCTAAACTTATAGCAACCTAGTTTGAACTGATACCAATTTAGGATTGATAGCATACAAAAACTACACTTGTACAGCTCTCCCCCTTATGTTGTTATTGTCATCACAAACTACATCTTTTTGCATTGTGTGTCCATTAACATGGGTCATAATTGTTTTATGTCTTCATCTTTTAAATCCTATTGTAAATAAAAGGAATTACAAACCAAAAATATAATACTGGCTTTTTTATTTACTGTACAGTTACCTTTACCAGAATTCTGTATTTCTTCATATTGTTTCAAATTATTGTCTGGTGTCCTTCCATTCTGCCCAAAGGGCTCCCTTTACCATTTCTTATAGGGTAGTTCTTCTAATGATGAACGTTCTCAACTTTATTTTTTCTGAGACTGTCTTAATAGTCACATATATATGTACACACATACACACACTATACTATATACATACTCATATATATACTATATATACACACTATACTATATATATACTATATACATACACACACACTATATTATATATACTCATATATATGTACTTGTACATA
>NW_028032945.1:0-555 GCF_054177405.1 Leptonychotes weddellii
TCTTCCGAGAATGGGGGAAAACTGCACCAGCTGCAGCAGGAAAAACAACAGTACCAGCAACAAGATCGCTACAATGGATCTGGACCGGCTGATGTACCTATGTCTTCTATATTCTGGAAAAGTCTTGCTGAGAACCACCCGTCATGTTACTTCAGAAGACAAACCCCAAGAAGAATGATATATCTGCAGCACTAAAACCTATCTCTACAGACACTTAAACATGTACCAGGTAAACACTGCAGGAATTCTCTGGCAAGAAGGTGACAGTGGTCTCAATCTGTCCAGAGTAACTTAATGTCCTCAAATCCATTATTCCTCACATTGCTCAGTACAGACCAGACTGCATCATAACTGTGGTTTCTAACAAGTAGCCTGTCTGTGCTGACATGTTACTATTCCAGATGATTCCAAAATATGCATTCTCCCTTCTTCCTTGGTCAGAGATTTTATCTTTTTCAGGTTGACAGTGTGCCTACATATTTTCAAGTCTCCCTTATAGTTAGGTATGACTATGTGACTAAGTCCTGTCTAATGCACTGTAGAAAAAGCTTGGGA
>NW_028032946.1:0-555 GCF_054177405.1 Leptonychotes weddellii
ACACACACACACACACACACACACACACAAATGACAAAGCACACAGGATCACTGAAAACTGAGAGGTAACTATACCAGTCAGTGTTTAGTTAGAAATATAGAAACTACACTAAGTAATTCTAAGTGAAATTAAAATGGGAAACTGCACAGAAAGCAGACGGATCGAAGAACAAAAACAGAACCATGAAGTAACCAAAAATAATAACTTCAAGTGTAGCTACTCCTCCTAAGGACAGGGGAACTCAAGGAAGAGGTGAGATTTACCAGAACCTCACAGCATAGAGAGGTCTCACAGAGTGAAAAGTCAGATCTCCTAGGAGAGGACTGATATAGCTGCTGGTTGTACCTGTGAGGACTCCTCCTATCTTCAGATTCTAATAAGAAGTCCTTTGGTAAGAGGATCTGAAAAATGCAGTTTGCAGAGCCCCAAAACTACCATCACAGAGTAAGGGAAGCTGGTTTTGTGTCTGAGAAGTAACAGGCAAAAAACTGGCAAACAAGCTATTGGCATAATCCAAGAGAAAATTTTTTTAAAGATCTTATTTATTTATTTAT
>NW_028032947.1:0-555 GCF_054177405.1 Leptonychotes weddellii
AAAAAAAATACATATATATTCTCTGTCAGATAGTGATAAGTGTTATAAAGAAAGTGACACAAAACAATTCCTGCATCGGGTGGAGACAGCTACTCGCCATATCCTGTTCCTGCTACGACCCCCCCACCCAGCTTTGCTCATCATCAGCATCACTGCCCCCAATCCATTTTTTGTCAAGGTCTCCAGCAGTTTCCTCCTTGCTGGATCCAATGGCCAATTTTCAGTTCTCCTTTTTACTTCTAAAATGTCTAACTCCCTCCTCCTTGAAACACATTCTTCATTTGTCCCAGTTCTTATGGTCCCACGAGAGCTGATTGCTTATTATTTAGGAATTTTGTGAGCTTGTTTTAAACCATCGGTGGCTTGATTTCAGCCATAGTGGGAGTTTTTACACCAGGAAAATGAGCAAGCACTACAAATCAGGGCTTTTTGTTTTCAAAGAATGGGTGTCCCAACACCCGTGGGCTTCACGGCCCCACATCCTTCAGGCTTTACCTTATCGGCTGCTCCTTCTGAGTGTTCTTCATCTGTCCTTTTCATCCCACCATCTAAACA
>NW_028032948.1:0-555 GCF_054177405.1 Leptonychotes weddellii
CCTAGCCATCCTCTGTCCGGGGGAGAGGGTCTGTGGGGCCCTGAGTCCCTGCTCGCCTCTGGGCGAGCCCAGCCCCCGCGGACAAGCGCCCCTCCTCCACTGGCCTCCCTCACCCCTGTGGCAGCGGCGTTCCTCGTTTCTCCCCAGCGTCTCCGTCAGCAGGTGCTGGCTTGGGTCCACCCCCGGGAGGGGGCTGGTGGCTGAGCATGTGTCATGTCTCCAGCAGGTCACTGCCCCTCACTGCCCAGAATGAATGCAGGGGTACAGGGGGTACGTCTGCATACACAACACCGCCTCAGAACCCTCTAAAGAACACAAAGAAGTGTCCCCCTTCTGCCCTGTCATCCTCTTTATTTTCTTCCAGAGCCCTGATCACCCTGACATTCTCTTGTTCACCTGATCTCTCTGTAGCACACCCACATCCCCATTGCCTAGAAGAGTTCCTGCCCTGACTCAGCACTCAGTGAACATTTGAACCCTCCGGTGGGGGGGGCAGGGTGAATGACAAGTTAGTAAATGCTGAATGGATGGATGAATGGATGCTGGGTGGGTGGG
>NW_028032949.1:0-555 GCF_054177405.1 Leptonychotes weddellii
TCAGCCATCAAAAAGAATGAATGAATCTTGCCATTTGCAATGATGTGGATGGAACTAGAGGGTATTATGCTAAGCAAAGTAAGTCAGTCAGAGAAAGACAAATACACGATTTCACTCATATGTGGAAACAAAACAGATGAACATAGGAGAAGGGAAGAAAAAGCCAGTTTCCTGAGTTGTTAATTTTAGCCATGGAATAACTATTCTTAATATTTAATCCTGTGATTCTCAGACTTTAGGGTTCTTAAAAATACTTAGAATGTTTGTTAAAAGCACAGATCCTTGGCCTCTCCCACCAGACATTCTGCTTTTGTAGGCCTGAGTAGGGCCCCCAAACTGTAAGGTTTTGTTGTTGTTGTTGTTTGTTTGTTTGTTTTCCTAAAGCTGTAATTTTAAAGAACATTCTGATCACCACATCAAAAACTAATGATGTATCGTATGGTGACTAACATAATAAAATAAAAAAAAAATAAAGAACATTCTGGGGAAGTCTGATACTTGAAGACAGAATGACTTAATCAGTTAGGCCTATTAGAGGTATACTTTAAAAAATTT
>NW_028032950.1:0-555 GCF_054177405.1 Leptonychotes weddellii
TGAGAACAGTGACCGCAACAAAATTACGTACTTAATAAACATTAACCCAAAAATGTCTGCCTCCACAACTGGTGATATTTTCAAATGATACACTATGCAAATGAACTTTCATTATGATATTATTGTCGTCACTAATGCTAATTTGGTCACATGTAGGCCTTCATACTACTATTTTATCTTTAAGGATGAACCGAGCCACCTTCCATTCTGCTCAGTATAAAAGGATTCTAACTGGCTTGATTTTTGAGAATGAAGATTGATGAACTTCTCCTTGCTAATCACAATTTATATTATCAATGGATGTAGGGGATAGGTCTCTCTTCACTGAAAGAAAGCAACTGAGTCAAAAAGATATATTAAGAACACTGTAGGTAATTCATCAATGCCTGAGAAACCAAGCTGATCAATTCCTATTTCCCTCTTAGAACACCCTCTCATTTTTATTTATTTATTTATTTATTTATTTTAGTTTTTTTTTTATTCTTATGTTAATCCCCATACATTACATCATTAGTTCTAGATGAAGTGTTCCATGATTCATTGTTTGTGCATAAC
>NW_028032951.1:0-555 GCF_054177405.1 Leptonychotes weddellii
TCTCCTCACTGGGAAGGCTTTGCTTTCTTTGACGCTTTTTATTAGCATCTAGTTAGAGCTTTGTGATTGTGTCTTTATCATGATCCCGTGAATCAGGTCTTCCCTGTAATTATTCAGTGTGGGCATGTCTGTCGGTCATCCTCACTGGAGCGAGCCCGTCTTACCTTCCCCTGCCTGGGTCGCGGGCTCTCCGTCACCACCTGCACCCGCAAGACCCCCGAGGAGTGGGTGGGGAGCCCTGCAGGAGAGCGCGGGCGGGAGCAGACAGCTTGTCACTGAGGACGCCTGCCAGACGGAGGAGACGCACTCTGCGCCATCAGACTCATCCCTGAGCCAGCTGTTCTATATTTCTCTATCAATATTCCTTTCAGGGCAGTTTTTATTTATGTTTAGTTGTTTTATTTTATTTTTCATCACAGCAAGTGCTCTCCTTCATCCCCCTCCTCTATTTCTATTGTCCCCCCGCCCCTCCCCTCTGGGGACCCGCAGTGTGTTCTCTGTTGTTAAGGGTCTGTTTCTTGGTTTGTCTCCTTTTCTCCCTTGGCTTGTTTGTTT
>NW_028032952.1:0-555 GCF_054177405.1 Leptonychotes weddellii
AAACAATGAATCGTGGAACACTTCATCTAGAACTAATGATGTAATGTATGGGGATTAACATAAGAATAAAATTAATTAATTAATTAATTAATTAATTAAAAAAAAAAAAAAGGAGAAGCTGCATGAATTAAAGATCCAGAGCCCAGAGCCCTGATTGTTTCTTTCTCTTCTTACAGCTCTGCCTTCTCCCTGGGTTCCCGCCCCTGCTAATGAATGGAACAGCGTGGATCAGGAAGTAACCACCACACGACTACCTATTGTGTCTCAGGTACATTGTAAATCTTCTCTCTGCCTTCCTAGGGTATTCAGTCCCAAGGATTTCCTGTGCCTTCACTGTCCTCAAACTTTTATACTCTCTCCAAGAGACTGTTCCCCCCTGACTCCTTTTGCAGGGAAGACTGGACCCAGCCGTCTGACTAATGAGACTCCTTGCTGAATCATCCCTCTTATGATTCTTTATAATATCTTCTTCATTTGGCACATCATACACACTTGGCTCCCTGATTTTAATTCTTCTTTGGGGCCCTTCTGTGTTTTCTCCATGATCATTCATCC
>NW_028032953.1:0-555 GCF_054177405.1 Leptonychotes weddellii
ACATTAAATATGTATTGTTTTATAAATACGTAAAATAAAAATAAAATTACTTTTTAAATTTCCATTTACTAAATACCTGCTGTATGTCAGGGCCCATGCGTATGGTTTCTTGCTTTGTCCTCCCCAAAACACTGTTGTAGATGTTACCCTTTTACTGATGGGGAGACTCAGGATCAGAGAGGTAAAGTGGCTTAGGTCACACAGCTGGTCAAAGGCAGGGACTCGATTTGAGCACAGATGTGATGACCCCCGCCCACCCCCCGAGCTAACGCTGCCTTCCGTGAGCATCTCTGCTGTTTCGTTCCTGGCAGGTGCTACACGAACCCCTGATTGACGAGGACCCTGTGTTCATCGCCACGTGCACGGAGCGGGAACTCCGAAAGAGGAAAAAGCGGAAATTCAGCCTCTGGGTCAGGCAGTGTTCCTCCACTGGCTTCATTATCCAGGTGAGCCCGGGGACGGGCCCAGGGAGGCCAGTCGAGGGGACTCGGCTCATTCGGGAACTGCTGAGCTGGCTCACTCACCCTTTCTCTGGGCCTTCCCCAGGAGCTGCCA
>NW_028032954.1:0-555 GCF_054177405.1 Leptonychotes weddellii
TTTTTTTTTGTTTAGTTTTAAAAAACAGTTTTTTAAGATTTTATTTATTTGACAGAGAGAGACAGCAAGAAAGGGAACACAAGCAGGGGGAGTGGGGATGTGGGAAAAGCAGGCTTCCCACTGAGCAGGGAGCCCAATGTGGGGCTCAATGCGGGGCTCGATCCCAGGACCCTGGGATCATGACGTGAGCCAAAGGCAGACACTTAATGACTGAGCCACCCAGGCGCCCCTCTCATTCAACACTCAACATAGACATGCTAGGTCTTCCAACTTGATTACTGACCTATATAATCATGAAGTAATTTGCTTTTAGGGTGGATAATTTGTTTATAAGGCCCAAAGTTTTTAGATTTTGAAATGGTAACAGTGAAAGTGTCAGCATTGTATTCTGTAGGTCAGAATAGAGATGGTTAACGGTAGAATATTTTTACTTTTCAAAGAGAGAAATTTTTTAAAGATGGTATTTTTTTATTCTTATGTTAATCCCCATACATTACATCATTAGTTTTAGATGTAGTGTTCCATGATTCATTGTTTGTGCATAACACCCAGTGC
>NW_028032955.1:0-10216 GCF_054177405.1 Leptonychotes weddellii
ATGAGAGACGATGGACTCTGAAAAACAAACTGAGGGTTCTGGGGGGGAGGGGGGTGGGAGGATGGGTTGGCCTGGTGGTGGGTATTGAGGAGGGCACGTTCTGCATGGAGCACTGGGTGTTGTGCACGAACAATGAATCATGGAACACTTCATCTAGAACTAATGATGTAATGTATGGGGATTAACATAAGAATAAAAATAAAAAAAAAAAACCACCCTCTTTATTAAGTAATAACTCACCCGATTTTTTTTTCAGTTCTATTTTAGAGCTCTTTTAAGATTACTTAATATAACTCACTACATTTGCAAAACATGCATTTTGTTAGTACAAGGAAATATCAAAATCTGAAAAAAATATTTAAAACAAGGCAAAACAACATTACATCTTCTATTAGCAGTGGATAAAACATACATTTCAGAGACTCGAGGATTATTGACTAATGCTCTCACCTCCCCGTTGCCCACCCCCCACCACACACACACAGACATACACAGAGTTTGTGTAGGTACTTAGAAAGTCCTCCAAGAACTTTTCCCAAATGTTGTGTATGTGTCTATGAGTCTTAGATCTTCCATTTTAAGTTCTTTTCCTCTGACACTGTATTTCCTAAAATAGTATCACGAACAACAGCAGTGCACAGAGTTGACCTGGATGGATTCCAACTGCAGCACACTCTCTGCTATAGACTATTCGTGTCCTCCCTCCCCTAAACTCATGCATTGAAACTTAGCCCTGATGTGCTGATAGAAGAGGTGGGTGGGGCTTTTGCAGGTGTTTGTGTCATGAGGGGGCAGCTGTTATGGGTGGGATTAGTGCCCTTATAAAAGGGAGCCCAGAGAGGTCTTGTCCCTTCCACCTCATGAGGACACGGGGAGAAGACAGCCTTCTGTGTACGGGACAGCTCTCGGCAGACACTAACTTTGCCGGCACCTTGATCTTGGACTTGCTAGCTTCCAGAATCAAGAAGTAAATTCCTGTTGTCAGCCACCTCATCTATGATGCTCTGTTATCGCAGCAGAGATGGGCAAGGAGAGTTCCGTTCCTGGCGTGGGGGGCCCCCTGTTCTTTTTCCTCCCTGCCCCTCCAGCCACTCCATTTCTCTTTCCTCGGATGACTGTCTCTCCTCTTTGGCTTCTGGACCTCTAGAACCACGGCATCAGTGCCCAGGATGGCTACATCCTCTCCATCACACTTACATGACCCTTGGTTCCAAATGTTTTGCTCAGAACACTTACCGTGATCTGAAATTCCAACATCCTTATTGTTTCTGTTGGTTCTGTGTGTTCCTGGTTTTCCTCCCTAGAAAGCCATCCCTGGGGAGGTGGGCAGGAGCGTGTTCTTTCTCTTACTTCAGTGTCCCCTAGCACAGATGACATCTGGGACCCAGGGACACTCAATAATATTTATTTCATGAATGAGCAGAGACAGTGAACACCTTCTAGAGGTGTTGGAGAGCTCGAGCAGGCAGAGGTCAGTTGTGGGTTGGCTGCGGTGGTGGAGGAAGGGGTCAGGGTCACCTCTAGGCTTCTGGTTTCCAACACGGCAGAAAGGAAATGAGAAGATCATTTTGGGCGTAAAAGACAGTAAGTGTTTGGATCAATACCTGAATGAGCGAGTGAATAAGTGAATTAATTTTTATTCCTTATGGCAAAAGACGGATGGGTTAACGTGTGTGAGCCCTGCTCTAGGCCAACAGTTTGGGGTTTGGGCATCACAGTGTTCCAGTTTCAATCCAATCGCCGAGCAAGGCAGACAGAAAGGAGGTGAGGTACGCGTCCCCGCCTCCCCGCTGGGTCCGCTGCGGTCTTGCCAGGAGCCCGCTGCAAACGATCTGTACCGAGGGCTCTGTGTTCTCAAGAGGCGAGGCCTAAGAAGCCACTGGATTCTCAACATGTCACTCTGGCTGATTGAATCATGCAGCCTGCAGAGAGCCCAGTTGTCTCTGGCCAACTGCCTCCTGCAAATAAAATAGGGAAGAAGGGCTCAAGCAGAGCTCACAGGAAGAAAAATGCTCTGCTGTCCTGCACCGCGAGGGAGAGAAAACACTGCTGGTCCCCGATAAATGAAAAGATAGCCTTGTTTTGATTTTCCCTCAGGGAGTATCCACCGGATGAATTTGCCTATTTTTTCCTCTCCTAAACAGCCAGCCTGCCTCGAGGGAAGCAGTAGGTCCTGCTCCCTCTGCCAAGATCTGCCTCTGTTACAACCTGCTCTCTCCTCAAGCACATCAAGGATGGGTGGCAACATTTTTCCGGAGGCGTTTGCTTTGTCGTCAGTAGAAATTGTGCATAAATAGGAAAAAATAAATGAGTATCCAATGAAATACTGAAGTTTTGCTGGTTTAAAACCAAGGTCTTTAAAATTCTATGTATACAATAGCAGGAGAAAGAGGAAAAGGAAAGCTAATCCATGGTGAAAGAGTGGAAGAGGGGCCCTACTGGTGGGGGTGGACGGCACTAGAGGGGCATAAGGGAACCTTCCGGAAGGATGTAAATTTCTGAACGTGGATGGGGATTTGGGTTATATAGGCGTATGCATTTGTTGAACCATGAAATGGTCTCCTCAAGATTTGTGATTTTTATTCTATGTCATTTTACCACAAAAAACAGAGCAGACAACAAATAGTACAAAAGTATTTAGGGGTGAAGGGGAGTGATGCCTGCAACTTATTTTAGAACGCATCAAAAAATGTGGTGTACAGATAGCTGGACAGACGGAAGGGAGGACGAACAAGTACTCTCGAAAGCAAGTCTAGTAAATGCTAAGAACAGAGCCTGGGTGGGGGTACATAGCTGTTCACCCTGCAATTCTTTTAACTTCTCTGTGTTTGGATATTTTCAGACTAAGGCGATGGGAGAAAATGCACTGTTTGGGATTGTGCCAAATGACCATTTCCTGTCCCTGTTAAATCTCTCTTCCCTTCTCAGAAATGTAGGATTATGATCACAAAAAGCCTTCCTCTTTAGGGGGCTGACCTACATGATGAGCATGTCCCCCGCAAGCCCGGTGGCAAGGTGCCAAGGGCAGGAGCAGGCTCTTATTGTGAAGGGACGTTGGGGTCACCTGGTCTGAAGCACACCAGCCCCTCCGTGCTCAATCTTGTCCTGGCCCCTGACTGTGGCCACTGTCCCTCAAATACAAACTCTGTGAGCACCCAGTCTGAATGGCCTGACCCAAGGCTTTATTTTAGTGAAGATACATTCCAAAGACTCATGCACATATCTGGCAGTTGGAAGAATTTCTTTTGAATGTCTTCAGTTTTCTAGATTCATTTACATAACGTGGCAGTAATCACGTTTACAATTAAGGGTAATGAAACTTATCAACAGCAGAGCATGGATTACAAAGATGGGTAAATATAATTACTATGGAGACATTCAGACATGAATAGAATTCATGCCTCTAATTTTGTGTTTGCAACCCTGGTTGGCCGAGAATAGCCCTAAAAAAATCAACCTTTTCTCTCTGCCCTCCTTCCCACGATGGCTATTCTCTTGGTTCAAATATCTCCCTGCCAGAAACCCAGGTTCTCAGCCACGGTGTGTGCAAACGACTGCAAAGGAACAGCAATTACACTGAGCAGCGATGGAGAGAATGTCTTTGCCGATTTGGGCTAAGGTGTTTGGGATGCGAAAACTAGTAACGATCCCGCCAGCCAGTGGGAGAACCCAGCATTCCATCAGCTGGCCTGACTGGTGCTGGTGGTGGAGCTCCAGAGTCAGCCCTTTGCAAGCAAGGGAGGAGGGGTGGTCCGATGCGGAGCCATGCAAGCATCTGCACAGCACCCCAGAAGGATGTTCCAATATTCCGGTGCCCAGCTGGCACCCTCTGAATACAACTGGTGGACGCAGGGACGGCTTCAAGGGCCTGCAACAGGGCCACTGGTCCCAGGACAGTCCCCAGCTGGCCGTGGGCTTTTGCTCTTGCACCTCTTTATAATACACAGCAGCGGTTCTCAAAGTGGGGACCCGAGGTCAGCAGCTATGGCACCACATGGAACTTGTTAGAAAAGCAGATCCTTGGGCTCTCCCCCGGACCTGCTGAGCCAGAAATCCTGGGGGTGCCGGCAGCCTGGCAAGCTTGCTTCAGCTCTGATATACCCCGTGAAGTTTGAGAAGCACTGATGTACATAGTCCCTGTTCAGCTCATGACCACTGGGGGTCGGCTGTGGCCGGAGCCTCCAGTGAGGTTAAATTTGCTTCAGTTAGGGGTTGGGCCCTCGGGTCTATAGCCCCCACCCTCACCCTGATGGGGTCCAGCATTCCTGAATTTCAGGCGAGGGGGAATTATGCCATTGAGGAGGGGTGGGAGTCAGCAAGGGGCACCCAGGGCTGGAGGGGTGGGGACTTGGGAACCTTGGTGTCCATAGCCTCTGGAATGTTCTCCTGCCCCCAACCCAGGCTCTGTGGTCACTTCCGCACTGTGGACCACAGCCCAGACGTACCCAGGACATGCCCCATTTCCACAGTGTTAGTATCAATGGCTTTTCCCTCCATGATCAAATTAACCAGAGCTAGGAAAATTCTTTTGGCCTCGAGGAGCGTGCATGCAGCCTGATGCTGATCAAGACAGCTCAGTAGAAATCAATCAAAACGTGCTTGGGCTGTACTCTGGGATTGTGAGTCCTCCCCTGCCTTGGCCTATGGCTGCCCGGCGGCCAAGAATGTGACAACCTTCCTGGACACCCTCTACCCCTGCCTCATGCAGCAAACAGGTGTTTTGCCCTGGCCTGTAGCCCACGTGCCCCGGGGCTCCGGAGAATGAGCCTTGCTCCCCAGCCTTCCCCTCCAGTTGATGAAACTTATCAACAGCAGAGCATGGATTACAAAGAGCCAGCCCACGCCTGTCCTGCTTGGGGGCCTGGAGCAAGGCCACCTCCCCGGCCTGTGGTCTGACCATGGCCACCCCCAGGTCCCAGCCGGCCCAGGGCCTTCTGTGGGCTCTGCACGGATGTCTCCTTCAGTGCTGTCTTCTCTGTAGGTGGCGGTGGGATTATGAACCACCTCCCTCACACTTCCTCATGAAATCTCACCCGAAATGTGGCCCAGTCAGCTCACGTCCTGCAGAATCCCAGTTCCTTGCTCAGCTGTGAGCAAGTCTTCTCTCGCATGGGCTTCCCCAGCACCCCTGGCAGGGACTCATCCATCCTCGAGACATCCCCCTGCTCCCCCTCATGATTGCTCTCTGCCCTCCCCGTGACATAACCCTCACCCCAGCAGTGAGCTCAGGGTCTTCCGGGGTCCACGGGGCACCCCTGAGGACTGGCCTCAAAGCGCATTATTTCAGCCAGCCAGCCTTTGACACGTCCCCAATTAATCTTTTGTTTAGTACCTTTTGTTCATGACTGTGCAGAGAGTGGGTCTCTGGCTTGAGGCTTATGGCCAGAGAAGTCCTTCTGTTACGTGCCCTCTGATGTGCCGGGTGGCCGGGGGCCTTGCAGCCGCAGGGACAATGGACACATTTTCACAAAGGGAGACAGACGCTCGGTGGAAAGGCCATAAAGATGATGATGGCCCCAGGCCAGGGGTTGCTCGGATTCCAGAGCAACCCGGGAATTTCCTCCATCAGAGCCGCTGTGTTGGCTCCCCGAGAAGCAGCAGACCCTGCTCCCCTCTGGCAGGAGGGTGACTGAGGGCGAGGGAGCCGATGCGGATGCCGGGGTCAGCGCCGCTAACTCCCCCTTGATTAACGTGCACTGGCAGTCAGATGAATAGCGAGGACTTGGAGCACTGGTGTGAGCTAAAACATGTCGGTGGAAAAGCCACTTTCAGTGACAATTACGAGGGAGGAATTTTAACCCGTTACAAATGGGAGTCTGGAAAGGCCAGAGCAGGGCTTGCTGAGTGCCAGGGAGCGCAGGGGCAGACCCCTGGGGGAAGGAAAGAGCAGAAGGGGACCCTAAAAACATGCTCACTGGTTACTGATATTCTGAGGAGGGAGGGGAGCAGGCTGTCAGGTCCCCGATTTCTGAAATTGTGCAAGTTACTGTCATAGAGGGATTTTCTGTATCGCTGCTTTAGCCATTCTGTTTTGCCCATCAGCGTTTCCTGATGGATTATATCACTGATATTTATGATATTTAAAGCAAATGAGCGCCTTTTCCCTCTAGAGGCAAATCTTACAGAGTCCTTACATATGAAGACCTAAAACAGAGCTGCTGCTAGGGGCAGAAAGGGGATTAGTGGGGGCAAGGGGTCTGAGTCTGCCCTGGACCCACATAGTAACCCCTAAGACGAAAGAGGTGTGTGTGTGTCATGTGTGCATATGTGCATACACTTGAGTGTGTGTACATATGTGTGTGCGTGAGTGTGTGTAGGTGTGTGCATGTCTGCATGCACGTGAGTGTGTATGTGAGTGTGGTATGCGTGAGTGTGTGTAGGTGTGTGCATGTCTGCATGCACGTGAGTGTGTATGTGAGTGGTGTGCATGAGTGTGTGTAGGTGTGTGCGTGTATGTGTGTGTGTATAAATTCTAGAAATAAATTTCATTAGCTACTAAGCCCAATAGAAACTTCCATCTAAACAGGGGTCACATCTTACGCAGGAACCCCCACGAGTGAAAATCATGTGTGATCACAGTTTCACGGGGGCGGGTCACTCGTCGGGGACAGGGCGATCGGGAAGTTCAGATGAACTCTCCACCAGGTCTGCAGAGCTGTTTTCTTCCCTCCTGTGTTTGAGCAACTCCCCTCCCTCCTCAGAATATCAGTAACCAGTGAGCATGTTTTTAGGGCCCCATTGAAGGAAAATCATACATTCTAAAATTGTAAAAGACCCTTCTAAGTCTTTCCAGCTGGAGCCCTGAAATTGATATCAACAAAGGCAGATTAACAGGAGAAGAACAAGCAGTATGTGAACGTGTGTATCGCACACTTGCGTGGGGGAAGTCGGTGATGACTTATCTCAGAGGCGCCCTTAGAATTTGGGCTTATGCAGCATCTAAACAAGGGACAACACATTTGTAGAGAAGTGACAAACACAGGAAAATGTTCTTAGGTTTTTTGATGTGCATGAGTTATCCTGAGGAGGAAGCTCACAAACTCACAAATCAGAAAACATAATTCTGATTTAACACTTCTGAATAAAGCACTTGTCCAAGGGCCCTTCAAAGGCAGGTCTGAATTTGTGAGTCCCTATTTCCTCTCGATTTCTCTCATGCTTCCGTGGGTGCCCCTGGATGATAGGCAGGGGCAGGTAAGGGTGTTCATTCTAACCAGTGTCCTGAGAAGCTCAGAAGACAGGCTCAGAAGAACCTCAGCGGCTGAATATCTCTACAACATCTTTGGCTTTTTAGGTACCTCGGTGTCTGATCAGGGGACATGGGTGGCGGTGTTGACCTTCATTTGGCATTTCCAAAGCAGATGAGGCTCCATCCTGGCAGATTTCACTGAGGTTCTATCTGACAAGCTCCTCTTCAGGTCTTCCTGAATTGAAGAACAGTGATGCTCAGCCACACGTTCTCCATCTGAGCGGCAAGGTGGGGGCCAACACCTGAGCCTGCAGTGGTGTTGGATGTGAAGGGGGCTTTGTAGCAGCTTTGAACAACAGATGGCTGAATTCCACGAGAACCTATAGATGAACTAATGCACATAGCATTGCGCTTTGGATGTAACTTTTACACGTAGTTAAGCAAACTAAGTTAATAGGACGAAGCAAGCACTCCCATCACTGCTGGTCCTGTGGTCTGCCTTGCAGCCCCCCTCTGCACCTAGGGCAGCGCCTGGCCTCCCACCCCCCCCATCGGACACCAACTCCACCTGCACGGCTCTCTAGAGGAACGCAGTGCACCCACTTTCCATCGCTGATTTCCATCAACCCCACATTACTCGGGCTGGGGGTGGGCTGAAACCTCTGTGATCCCCTGGGGCACAGAGGGGAGTCTTCTTGATGGAGCGAGCCTCCTGTGGTCCCGAGCAGGTGTTGGGCTAGGGAAGCAGAGGTTGCCCGTCAACAGAAGCTGGTTTGCTGGTCAGAGCTGTGGAGCATGTACTAAAAAATTGGAGGTGTCATTCTGGCTTGAAATATCCATTCTTATTTCCCCCACTGTCAGCTCCCCATTTCCAGCAGGTGCAAGGCTTTGCAACACCTTGCCTTGAGAAGCTACTCTTGCCTCGAGAGGCAGCTGTGGCAGCCGACCTTGGGCATAAGAGAGACAATGGGAGGAAGGTGTTCTGCACGGGCCACCAGGGAGGGAGAGGAGAGCTGAGCAGAGAGGGACATGGGGACCCTCTAGCATCAAGGGCACTTGCGATTTCCTCTGCATCTCTTGGCAGAGAAGGTGAGGTCTCAGAGATGCTGGTGCCCTGGTGACCTTAGGGCATCTGGGCACCAACACTGGGGTCCCAGGCTCAGCAAAGATTATAATGGCCAAAAATATCACACAGAGAAGGGCTCGGCATGCCAGCAGCAACCAAGATATACGGAGGTATATACGGTGGTTAGAAGCCCCCTCCTCATTTGCAGGGACCAAGGAAAGCTACAGGATTCTCATGTGTCCCTGGGAGAGGTGGGAGAACTGACCCCGCTTGTTATGTACCCAGAACTTTCTTGTGAGTCTGCTGGGACCTGGTGTTACAGCGTTAGCTGCCGTGGGCAGTAAAATGGAGGGGTCTCAGAATCACCCCTGCCCGCCTTACCATTCAAAGAGCCGACCTTAACCTCCTCATTTCCAAAAGTGTTCCTCCAGCCTTCCACCTTGAGGGCCTCTGGTAGATGTGATTTAACTGCAGTTGATTCTCTTTCTAAATCAGACGGTGTTGAAGTGCTCTTCGACCACAAGCAAAGCCAAAGAGTAGAGACCCCGGAGGGAAGACCCAGATCCGGTCTGACGTTGCAGCGGCCCAGGGAGCTCGGGGCACCCGGGGTGCAGAGCTTGGGCCTTGGATTTTGCAAAGGATAACTGGGCTGTCTAAAGGGTCTTTGCTTAATCTCTCATCCATTGGTGAACACCTGCATGAAGGAAAATCGTTAAAGTGTGGGGTTCCTGTCGGGTGGCCATGCTTCTCAGCTCCTTGCAGGGCAGGGAGAAGAGATGGCCCAGCTGCGGGGAGGAGTCTCCACCCAAACCCTGAATCTGATGGCCCCTGACATCCATCAAATCCCCGCGGCCCGCCTGGGCTCTCCATGCGCTCAGCCCGCCTGCAGCAGGACTCCCGGGAGACTGGTGTACCCAGGACACCCCTCACCCCTGATGGTCCTTTCAGTGCTTTTCCAGCCCTTGGAACCCCCTCTGCATACTGAGGCATCTTCTCTCTTTTTACAACAATTCCTAAATAAAATCCGAGGAGCCCGATGACAGTTTCATCAAAGAGGGAACCTCTCTCCACTTATTCTTTGTTTGCAGACCTGACGGAGTTTTTCTTATTGAACAAATTCCACTCAGGCCCCTGAGCTCTTTCTCAGCGAGGCCTGTCTTGGGACTTCGAGTTCCTGTCTGCTTCATGCAATTTCAGAGAGAACCCTAAGCCGGTTGACGTGGAATCCATGTCTGATGATGCTCACTATCTGACCATGCTCCTCACCCCCACCACCCCCCACCTCCCGTGAGGTCTGATCCCCCAGACCTGCAGTTTGACTCTGAATCAACAAAATTCAGACTGTGGGAGGCTGCCGATCTGGCAGCCTGAGTTTTGCAAAAGATAAACTGTAAGAATGAAGGAGTTTGGGTTGGAAGAGACTGAGGAAAGAAAGACTTCTAATGAGTCAACTAAAGGGTAGTGTGGAGGGATGCACCCCCACGTGGTAACATTAAACACGCACAATACGCGGGCACCTGCCGTCCTTTTAGAAGCTCACACACCTTCTTCTTCGGCCAGTGGGAGGTGGCGTTGGAGCCCACCTGACTTGACCCTGGGAATGTCTGGCAGCCTCCTGGTACTCCCAGGTGACAGGAGACTCCAGCGCCAACATCTCCCACCCTAGTCCTGGAATCAGCTGTGCCTCCCAGAGCCCTGGTTCCCTCGGGTTGGCAATGCTAGTGAGGTAGGTTTGGAATGTGGGTGAGGTCCGGAGCCCACGGCCAGGAAAGAATTCTTGAGACGTCTTTGGTGCCAAAAGCTGGTTTTATTAAAGCCCAGGACAGGGCCCGTGCGCAGAAGGAGCAGCACTGGGGTTGTGAGGGTGACTCATTCTCTACTGCGGAGCTGGGGAGGTATGGACAGAGGGAGGCGTCCGAAAGGACGTTCACATGCTCAAGAAGCCTCTCAGGTTCCTGGAG
>NW_028032956.1:0-555 GCF_054177405.1 Leptonychotes weddellii
AAAATCTCTTCCTTCTGTTTTGAAGTTCAACATTATGGGAAAATTCCCAGTGGGTGGAAATACTGTGTAGGCAGCCCACTCGCTCTCTCAACAAGATAATCACCACGTGAGATGCAGGATAATGGACTCATAAATTGTGCTGAACACTAGGGCATCCAGGCACAGCACATGGCTGATGCTAAAACTCGACCAACACTGCGTCTAACACCTCTCCTTCTAACCGAAGCTCATTGTTTGGGGAAAGCACTGTTCTAGGTGATCTCGGGCAACTAAGTTATGCGGTCATGACTCGGTGTGTGTGTGCATGTGTGTGTATGCATGCTCACGTGTGTTTGTCCTTATACGCTGAAAGAGTTCTGTGGTGAAGCATAATATGGAAAAGCAAGAGCAAAAGAAAAAAAAAAGCAAATAGACTTCTTTGGGGGCGGAGCAAGATGGCGGAGGAGTAGGAGACCTGGATTTCGTCTCCTCTCAGGAATTCAGCTGGATAGGGATCAAACCATTCGGAACACCTACAAACTCAACAGGAGATCGAAGAAAAGAAGAGCAACAACT
>NW_028032957.1:0-555 GCF_054177405.1 Leptonychotes weddellii
CCTTTTCTCCAGCATAATCTGTATCATGGCTTAAGTAAGTGGGGCACTGAGGGGCAAGTCTGCAGTGACTGTCATTCATGGTGCATTTCTTCTGCAAATCAATTACACTTTATATACATAATCATGTCAGAGCCTGACTAAGAAAGTCTGCAAAATCTTTTCACAGAAGACTCAAAAGGATTGGAAAAAATATCATTCTCTGATACCCACATAATAATTATAAAATATAAAATGCCAGTAGAAACACATATGCATGCCATAATTCTTGACAGGTCCTCCAAATAAAATATTAATTTATTTAAATCAAAGGTCAGTTCCCATATTTAGCTCATATGTGACAGTTTTTTTTTAAAGCAACTAAAGGTTTCAGTAGCCATTTGATTTTTAAGAAAAAATAAAGACAGTATAATTACATGCTTCTTTCTTTCTTTCTTTCTTTCTTTCTTTCTTTCTTTCTTTCTTTCTTTCTTTTTTTTTTTTATTCTTATGTTAATCCCCATACATTACATCATTAGTTTTAGATGTAGTGTTCCATGATTCATTCTTTGTGCATAA
>NW_028032958.1:0-555 GCF_054177405.1 Leptonychotes weddellii
GGGATCGAGCCCTGCATCGGGCTCCCTGCTCGGCGGGGAGCCTGCTTCTCCCTCTCCCTCTGCCTGCCACTCTGTCTACTTGTGCTCTCTATCTCTCTGTCAAATAAATAAATAAAATCCTTTAAAAAAATAAAATTAAATTAAAAAATAAACTTACTTTTGAATGAAGCCAGTATTTGGGAAAATTCACTGCCAGACAGTGAGCATACAATGTTCTTGTTGGTCTTCATTCTTCCAAAATGTTCATTTGTTTCCTTTAAATCATTGCAGAGGTGATCATGTATATTTTACAATGTGAATAATGATTAGTGAGGGTCAAAACCCTGGGAAAATTGTAGACCTCCAATTTAAAAAGGATTCTCCATTTTAATCTTTTTAAAATTTTTTTTAAGTAGGTCCTGTACTCGACGTGGGGCTAGAACTCAGGACCCCAAGATCAAGAGTTGCACTCTGTACTGATTAAGCGAACCAGGTGCCCCAAGGATCCTCCATTCTTAGATTCATGACAGAAATGCAATGATTATATCACTCTTTTCAAAACTAGCTTTTAAGTTG
>NW_028032959.1:0-555 GCF_054177405.1 Leptonychotes weddellii
CCCTCCTGTAACTATTTCGATAGTGTCATGTGAATCTGGTTATTGAATTATATTTGCACTCTTTTGAACATCCAGAGCTAATCATAGCAATCCAAGTTTGAGCTGTTTATTTTCCCAAATATAACGAAGTCAAGGTGATGTGAAAGCGTTGTCTTGTATTAGCATTTGTTCTTCTGTTCCACCCCTCAGTTTAAAAATATGTGTTCCTGACTTTACAAAGACTGAAATTCAGAGTCTGATAACATAGAATATGTCTGCAGACTCTATCAAATAGGAGCAGTAATAGTATCATTGTCCTGTTTTATGAGGTAATAATTTGATTCCAATTAAATGAACATCAGGGCAAGATAATAAATTTAAGAATAAATGTTCACGGGCGCCTGGGTGGCTCAGTTGTTAAGTGTCTGCCTTCGGCTCAGGTCATGATCCCAGGGTCCTGGGATCGAGCCCCGCATTGGGCTCCTTGCTCCGCAGGAAGCCTGCTTCTCCCTCTCTCACTCCCCTGCTTGTGTTCCCTCTCTCGCTGTGTCTCTCTCTGTCCTATAAATAAATAAA
>NW_028032960.1:0-555 GCF_054177405.1 Leptonychotes weddellii
CCATCTTGCTCCGCCCCCCAAGTATGTGTAATTCTTATTTGTAGGAAACTTTTTAGACCTAGGATACATAAAAAATTTAGAAAAAATTCCTTATCCTCAAGGAGATTTTATTGTAGAGGAAAGAGAGAGAAAGAGGGAAAACAAGAAACAAAACACATGTTACTAGCATAGAACTTACCAAACAGAATAATGAAGAAGAATATGTAAGTATAAAGCAATGTTACAAACCAATCAGAAAATGATTATTGGGGCACCTGGGTGGCTCAGTTGGTTAAGCAACTGCCTTCGGCTCAGGTCATGATCCTGGAGTCCTTGCTCTCTCAAATAAATAAATAAAGCTTTAAAAAAAAAAAAAAGAAAATGATTATTAAGCAAATGATAATTAATCTATTTTTTAAGAATTCAATGTTAGATAATCACTACACTTGATTTCAAATGCATTAGAATTAAATATCTAACAAATGAAATGATAAACAAGCTAGAAGAAATTATGTGAATATGTAAATAATCTTAAGAAAGTGGAAGTAATTTCTTATCATAAAAGAAATGGAAAAA
>NW_028032961.1:0-555 GCF_054177405.1 Leptonychotes weddellii
AATGTTACTCCTTTCTACGCAGAAGATCTGCTCTGTGTCTCTTCACTGTGATGCCAAGCAATTTTCTCTTTAAATCAGGACTTAGCGGTAATACAAAGTTGATATTTCACATAGTCACTATCAACTTACTAATGTTTGCGCATATATTTCCAAATCCTTCCAGTCCTGCTTGTTTTTTGTTGTAAAGTCAGGGGACAAATGTTGCTACCAAAACCTCCAGTGTTTTAACAGCAAAGCAGCACTGTTGCTTCTGGCACTGTGCTAAGCTCTTTATTTTTTGTTGTTTGTTTACATTTTATTTTTTATTCAAGTTATTTAGTACAGTGTCATTTTAGTTTCAGGTGTACAATATACTGATTCAACACTTCTACAGGTTACTCAGTGCTCATCAAGGGAAGTGTTCCCTTAATCCCCTTCCCCTGTTTCCCCCATGCCCACAGTTGTTTCTTAAAATTTAGGTGGTCATTTCTCAAAATCTCTTAAATGGTAAACATTATAACCTGAAAAGAAGTGAAATGGACTTGCTCTTAGGTCACCAAAAATAGATGGTCAAAG
>NW_028032962.1:0-555 GCF_054177405.1 Leptonychotes weddellii
ATGGCATTGCACAGTATCAGTGGAGAACTGCCTGTGGCTGTTTATATAAGTCTTTAAATTCAGTGTCTTGTGGGATGCCATCAAAGGTAATCGAAACACTTCTGTGTGCAGAATTTGGAGATGCTTTAAAGTGCCTGTGGGAGAAAATCTTGAAAAGATGGTAGACTGTTTATAGGAGAGGTAGCAAACGATGACCTGTCTGGGATATAGAAAAAAACTAAAGCCACTTTTTACTAGTGGAATGCATGGCTTACTTTATAAATAGTAAAACCTAAGCCTGGGCAGCAGTTTTAATTCTCCAGCGACCACAAATTACATTAAAAGGGCTACTCCGGCTCATGGTAAGGTCAGAATGGGTAATGGAATAATTAGACAGAAAACCCAGCTCCAGTGTTGACTGAGTGGACCTAAAACCAAGTGCTATTATGGCCGGTGGGGTGCCTACCATTTGGATGCACTTGAAGCATTATCACAGAGTGGGGGAGGACCCACTGTTGTCTTCTTTGGCTTCCCCAGCTGTTAGTTCTGGAGTCTTTGACAATCTGGATGGTGGGA
>NW_028032963.1:0-555 GCF_054177405.1 Leptonychotes weddellii
CACACTCCCACACTCTCACACACGCACACTCACTCATGCACATTCTCATATGCACACACACTCACACATGCACACACACTCACACACTGTCTCACACGCACACCCATGCACACTCACACACATGCACGCTCCAGCCTAGAAGGGAACCTCTAAGCCACTGGCTCTCAGCCTTATTCCTGCTGAATGAGATTTGTAGGCGGGGCCCGTCCCCATCGGGTCTGAGTCCCTAGAACTGTAACGCCTCCACTTGTTCTCCCAACCAAAGAGCATTTTTGGTGCACGAATGAGTGGGTAAGTGAAAGAGATCTTATAATGATGACTTAAGCGTCAGTCAATTATATAAAATGCAGAAACACATCGTTTCCAAACCTGGGTATTTCAACATCCATTTGTAACAAGATATTTGTTAGGCCCTAAATCAGCTGCCGGTTCTTAGCTGACAACAATTTATGGTATTCCTATTCCCCTGGGCACTTGTATTTTAAGGTAAAAGTCTCAAAAGAATGACTCTGATGGTAGAAATGTTCTTCCAAATGTAAAAAGAAAAGGGGGGGG
>NW_028032964.1:0-555 GCF_054177405.1 Leptonychotes weddellii
AAGGAGATACGGACATGTCCTACCTGTGATGCTGAGTGGTACCGCCTCGCTGCGCTGGGCCCCCAGGCCATTGTTGGCTTCACAGGAGTAGTTTCCAGAACGTTCTGGGGTCAGAGAGAGGTTGAAGGATGCTCCTCCTCCAGAGGGGGCCGAGCTGCTCCCCAGGGTGACATCCTCGTGATAAAACCGGTACTGGATCGGGGGAGAGCCGCTGTGGGCCTCGCAGTGAAGCTCCACCACGTCCCCCACCGTGGCCCGGGTCCCAGGTCCCGGGTGCCCTGAGGGTGAGGATGGGGCAGGATGCTGGGACTGAGGGAGACAGGGCCAACGTCAGAGAGCGTCTCTCCTGCTGGACGGCCTTACAGCCCACTCTGTCCTTGTCCCAGGTCCTTGCAGGGTCCCTCCAGCCCATGAGGGATGCCTTGTGTCCCTCTGTCCCCCTCCTCTAGCTCATCTGTCACTGTCGCCACCACCTCACAGATCTCCTGCCGTGTTCACATGGCTTCTTAACCACTTCACGGCCCGTCCCACGTCATCCTTGGCACATCCTCACTG
>NW_028032965.1:0-555 GCF_054177405.1 Leptonychotes weddellii
CATCCGCAAGAGAGATTTTCAGGCAATTCTCCCTCCCCTATCCTCTTAAAAATCAGCAGAGCCTCTGGGAAAATGCCCAATTTCCTTTTTTCTGGGAGTGGCTGAAAGACAAGGCAGAGGTGGCTTCCTTTCTCTGCCTGGGCTGAGTGCCATGGTGAAAACCTGCTGGGGACGGGAGGCTGGGGGTCCCCCGCACCATTGGCAGAGCTCAGTGCGCACGCACACGGTGTACGCACATCGTATGTGCATTCCCAGCACACACACAGTCATATGTACGTGCACGTTTAGATACACACCACACACTCACATATACACTTACATCCACACATTCACCAATAAACACACGTGCACCACACGCCTCACACTCACACGTACGGACACACACACACACGGTGCATATGAAGATACGCACCGTGCATGCTCTTGAGTGCATGTATGTATACACACATCCTCACAGCACACACGGGCACACACCACACTCAAACGCACGTGCAGACATGGCACACACCACACTCACACGCACGTGCAGACACACGGGCACACACCACACTCACA
>NW_028032966.1:0-10215 GCF_054177405.1 Leptonychotes weddellii
GAGGGATGGGGTGACTGGGTGATAGACACTGGGGAGGGTATGTGCTCTGGTAAGCGCTGTGAATTGTGCAAGACTGTTGAGTCTCAGATCTGTACCTCTGAAACAAATAATGCAATATATGTGAAGAAAAAAAAGAAGAAGAAGAAGGTAGCGGGAGGGGAAGAATGAAGCAGGGGAAATTGGAGGGGTAGACGAACCATGAGAGGCGATGGACACTGAAAAACAAACTGAGGGTTCTAGAGGGGTGGGGTGGAGGATGGGTTAGCCTGGTGGTGGGTATTGAGGAGGCCACATTCTGCACGGAGCACTGGGTGTTATGCACAAACAATGAATCATGGAACACTTCATCTAAAGCTAATGATGTAATGTATGGGGATTAACATAAGAATAAAAAATAAAATAAAAAAAAAAAGGAGGGAGGGAGGGAGGAAGAAAGCAAAAAAGGAAATTAAAATGAATAAAGAGTGATGGTGGTAGGCATCCCAAAATGTAATACAAACAAACAAATCACCAGTATGAAGTCATGACTTTTAATACAGATTTAAGGTAAATATAGAAATAGATACAAATAAGAGTTTATAAATACATATATTTAGAATCACATACCCCAATACTGATGAGCACATCTTGGACCCAAATCTTTATTTCTAAATACCATTTTCCCATAAAGGATCTAGCAGTTTTTGGGAAAAGGGTTGATTCTGGGCTAGGGCAAGGAAAATACATGAGCCTAGAACACCTTCTGGTTCTAAATAGTAAGAAAATGCTCAAAAAAAGAGGACATATCAGGTGATGTAGAAGCCAGCTCAAACAGGCTTCCACTACCTAAACTGAGGACAAATTGAGCAAAAATAATTTAATAATAAAAAATGGTAGCAATGGATTATAACCCATGGCATAGAATAATCCACAAATTTATACCTATATAAATAATTTTAAAAATAAATAAATGGCAGAATAGAAAAGCTCTTCCTTACAGCAGAGTTCCAACAGATGTAGAAAGAATGATGGAAACTGGAAATCACTATTTGACTAAATTCCACAATAATAATTGTTTTAGGTAAGAATCACTAATGGATGCTAATATTAGTGGGTAAAAAAGTGATAAGATACATGAAATTTGCAGTCTCAAAGTGTCTCTTAACAACATACCTATTTAATACAAAAGGGAAAATAATATTGGAAGAGTCCACTTTAACCAAGAGACATAGTTAACATCATTCGTAGTGAGATCAATTCAAATTTTGTACCTCTTGATATAAGGCACGGAGGGAGGAGGACACAATATTACTTCTGTGATAGTCTTGCTTCCAATTCATCATATAAATTTAATACTTAGAAACATCAGACAAATCCAAATTGAGGAACATTCTACAAAATAACTAGCCAATACTCTAAAGATGTTTCAAGATCAAAGTCATTCTCAACCTTGACTGCCCATTGGGATATCTGGGGAGTTAAAAAATTTCCTGAAGCCTAAAAGCCTAGAGACACTGATTCAACCGAAGAAATGGAAACTCAAGAGGCTAGAAGGTGAGGGTGAAGAATGAAATACAAGGAAGGTGTTTTAAAGGTCTCATTTGGAGATATCAACTCATTTGGAGATATCATTTGCCAACTCTTTTTGAGCACCTATTATGACTAGGTGCTCTTCAAAATCTTGAGGACAAAGCAGTGAGCAAAACAAACTTCTTGCTTTCATGGGCTAACCTTCTAGATGGGGAGATGGAAATTAAATTAAATATTTTTAAATTAAATATTTACCATATACATAATTTGAAACTATGCTAAGAACCATAAAGAAAAATAAAACCAGGTAATGGAATAGACAATGATGGAAGTAAGGGTGGGGAAGACCTCTTGGAGATGGTCACATCTGAATGAAGAGAAGGTGAGAAAAATGTTCCATTCCAAGGGCATAGCAAGTGAGACAGGAACATGTTTGGGCAGCGGGAAGGATGGCAAGGCCAGTGTGCCTAATGTGGAGCAGAGAGTGGTGGGAAATTTCTGAGATATCATTGCAGGGCCTTGTCGGCTGAGATAAGGAATTTGAATTTTATTTCAAGTACAACTGGAAACTTTTAGAAGGTTTGAATGGGAGGATAAAATTATTTGATATACATTTTAAAAACTTCTCTGGAACCTGGGTGAAAGATACCAGAGCAGGGATTGGGAAGCCAAGTAGAGGCTGTGGTTTAGGTCAGAGATGAAGGTGGAGGCAGAAGAAGTAATTAGATTCGGGGTATATTTTGAAGGCAGAGTGCATAGAAATCGTTGCTACATTAGATTCAGGATATGAGGGAAAGGAAAGTCACATATGACTCCCAGGTTTTAGCCTCAGCAACAGGGTGAATGGTGTTATTAGTGATGAAGATGGGACTACCCAATATTAATTTGACTGGAGGGGCTCACTTATCTGTGGCAAGAGAACAAATAAAACAAACACAGGGATGCTCTTGAGCCACTCTCAGCTGAATCTTTATTATTTCCTTCTAATGAATTTCCCCCATTCTCTTGCTCTGATGAGATGCTAGTCCCTTACCCAGTCTTCAGTAAGAGCCTGGACTGAGCTGGCCAGACCTGAATGGAGAGAAGGCATCTATGAGTAGGAGAGCTAAGGGGCTCTGAGTCCAGTTCCAGTTCCTCTTCCCAGAGGACTCAGTGCAGTGACTGACTGGCTTTTCCTTTTTTCCAAGACATCATGACCAAGAAATGGTGAAGAATAAGCACATGGGAACTAAAATTAATCCTTTGATCAAATAACACTTCCAAATAAAAACTCAGACATATTTTGTGCTATGCATAATTACTGTGCAACATGGTAGATTGGCATACATGTTGTAAATTTCTGTAGTTAGAATTGCTTTCATATGGTCAGGCTGACCAATATAGAATAAGTTCTGGTCTGAGATGCCCAGGAAAACCTCTGAATTCTAGGAGAAGCTCCCTCTTTAGGAAAGCAGACAAGAGGAGCTCTAGATTGCATAGTATTTCTTCTCCCTTGTCTTTCTTCTGGGGGTAGGCAGTACTTAAAAGAGGGGCAATTTCAGAGAATTGGTGTGATCTAGAGAGAGAAAAGAGAAGCATAATAGACTAACGATAAATGTATCACTCTTTTTTAAGCATCCCCTAAGCACCAGGCACTAGACTAGATGCTTTGCATATATGTTGTCTAGCAATGATAATGACTTTTCAAGGAGAATACTACCATCCTATATTACGTATAAGGAAGCTGAGGCTGAGATAAAACCAGCATTATTTCCTAAAGGCACTTGAACTGTAGATAAAGTACTCATGACCTCATACCAGGCAACTCTGAGCCATTCAGAATGGGACAAAGAATCCAGTGGCATTAGAATGATCCTGCAGAGGAAGCAGGACAGATGGCTCTCTCTGTCAAAGATGATGTACATACACAACTGGTCACACAGGACTTTTATGCTGGAGATCCTGTGCACACAGAATCTGCTAATCTCTCTAAATTCTCCTACTTCTGGAGAGATCAACACTAGTTCTTCCTCCTTTTCAATGGGGTCTATGGTTTGCTGAGTCTGCGAGTCCACAACCTGTTTACCCCTTATGTCCTTCATTCAAAGTTCTGGAAAGACCATCTACACAAAGAAAATACTGATTTTTAAGAAGATAAAGAGAGTATTTAGGAGTAAGTAAGGATAGCCATTCCTTCAGAGCATGTGAAGAATTCCCACAATGCCAAGCACTGGTTGGCTTCTGTGGATGGGAGGCCATGGCTGAGCCCCAGCAAAAGATGCTGGGAAATCTCTGATCAGTCTTCAATGTTGATATATCAAGAGCAGAGCTAGGAGGTTTAAGCACTGAGTTTTACAGTGATGTAAAGGAAACCTAATGGAGGAGCAGTTTCTACCAGACATGAAGGAGACTAGAATTTTTCCATCATGGACCAGAGGATTCAAGGAATTAAAGAATGATATTCTGTGGGATGAAACTAAAGTAGAAGGGCTTTTGCACCCTCATCCCCTGGAGTTGGGTAGTGCTAGCTAGATAATAGAAACCCAAATACAAACCTCAGGGTGGTTGAAGGGAAGTCCAAGAACATCTGGGCTTGTGCCCAATTTGGTCCTCCTTACTGTGTTTTGAATTCTGTCCTCCAAAAGACAAGGTGATGTCCTAAGTCCCAGTTTCTGTGAATGTGATCTTATTTGGAAATAGGGTCTGTGTATATGCAATCAAGGTAAACTGAGGTCATACTGGATTAGGGTTGGCCCTAATCCAATGACTGATTGTTCTAAGAAAAGGGAAATCTGGGCTTAGGGACACCAAAGGAGAACACCATATGATGACAGAGGCAGGTATGGCTGCAAGCCAAAGAATGCTAAGGGTTTGCCAGCAACCACCAGAGGCTAAAGAGAGACATGGAACAGATTTTTTCTTCAGAAAGAACAAACCTTGGTGATATTTTGATTTGACTTTCAGCTTCCAGAACTGTGAAAGACTAATTTCAGTTGTTTTAAGCCACATAGAATGTGGACATTTGTTAGGAAAGCCCTGGGAAACTAATTCACTCCTGCTATATCCAACAAGCAGTGGATGTGGTAGGAGACCCCTGGTGGGGGAAGTGTCTGCACTGGATTAATGAGGCATGGGTAGGATGGAAGAGAGAACATGAGATTCCTGTGTGATGCCATAAGGAACATAACAAGTGTTGAGGGGACCTCATAGGTGGAGAGCCTCAGAAGTTAGTAGGGTGTGTGAGAGCAAAGATGTTTGCAAATATTGTTTTCCATTCTGTAGGTTGCCTTTTCAGTCTGATGTAGTCCTACTTACCTATTTTTGCTTTTGTTGCCTGTGCTTTTGGTGTCTTATCTAAGAAATTATTGCCAAGACCAATGTCAAGGAGCTTTTCCTTTATGTTTTCTCCTAGGAGTTTTACAGTTTCAGGTTTTACATTTAAGTCTTTAATACATTTTGGGTTGATATTTGTGTATTGTGTGAGATAAGGGTCCAATTTTATTCTTTTGCATGTGCATATCAGTTTTCCCAACACCATTCTGTGTATCTATCCAAAATAATTGAAATCAGGATCTCAAAGAAATATTTGCGCTCCCTTATTCTTGCAGCATTATTCTCCATAGCCAAAATGTAGAAACAACCTAAATGTCCATTAGTGAATAAATGGATAAAAAATGTGGCATATCCATAAAATGGAATATTATTCAGCATTAACAAGGAAGGAAATCCTGCCATAGGCAACAACATTATAAGCCTTGAGGACATTATATTAGGTAAAATAAGCCAATCACAGAAGAACAAATACTGCATGATACCACATATATGAGGTATATAAAATAGTCAAAGAGAAGCAGAGAGTAGAATTATGGTTGCCAATGTTTGGGGGGAGTGGAAAATGGGGAGTTTCTACTCAACAGGCATCAAGTTTCAGTTATGCAAGATGATTAAGTTCTGGAGATATTCATACAACATTGTGCCTATAGTTAATATTACTGCATTGTATACTTGAAATTTTTGTTGAGGGGGTAGACCTCATGTTGTTTTCTTACCGCAATAAAAAGGGAACAATTTTTTTTAAGAGCTGATGTGGGGCATCCAGTCAGCAGTGGCAGAGAGTGTGTTTCCCAAGAGCAATCATTATTTATTGCTAAAATCAAAACAGTAAACCAAAAATTGGACCAGCTATTGAAATTTCAGAAAAGCGTACAGGGAGGACCAAACACTAGGAAATATGAACTACATCTCAGTGTGATCTCCGTTGTCCAGAGAAGGATCAAGAGAGAACAAGAAGCTCTTTACCCCTGTCACCTTGAACACCCACAAGTTCCTTCTATGCCCATGTGCCATGTGGGGAGGAGACAGAAGCCCTGAAGGACTGAGCAATTACCCAAATGGGATTAAATTTACCGGAAATAGACTCTAAAGCTAGAAAAGATTGAGTTACCGCAAATAGACAAGCTTTAATCATCCCACCATCACTGCTTGCCAGCACTGGGACAAGGATCCAGAGCAAGAGGAGATACGTTCATTCTTTTAACTCACATGTGTTGATTGGCTACTAGGAGTCTTCAGAGTTCTAGGTAAGTTACAGAAAATACAGTTACATTACTTTTCATATGTGAATTGTAGTACATACATATAGACCCTGCTACACCTAGTAAGCCAATCCAGACTTACCTCCCTCCCATCCCTGAGGGTGGGATTGGCTTAGGCTGGTGGTCAGAGGACACCAAGTGAGGGAGTATTCTTTTGGGATATATCTCTTGAACACTTGCCCTGTGTAAGATACCATGGTAAGGAGAGAGAAGAGGAAGACAACACAATATGGGAAAGAGTGAGGCAGGACTGTGTTAACAGAAGTATCTTCCTTCCCCCAACCCCTACCTTTGCAAAGGCCTTCATGAATATCTCTTATCAATCTCAACCTAGTGCAAGGAGAAGGGAAGAGCTAGACTAGAAGACTTGGCCCAACATTTTGATGGTTCTAAAAAAAAAAGATCCAAACTAAATCAGGCTAAAGTTTCCTCCATGCCTCTCCCTAGAGTCCCCTGGATCCATAGGGGATTTTAGGATGGGCTGCAAAGAAGAAAGAAAAGGACAAAGTTAATTCTAAGACACACACAAAAAGAAGGAAACATTCTTTGCCTAACCCTTCCCTGGAAGCATGTTGACAAGCCTGAAACCATCCTCAAGTTGGCAATAATGCAAGATAGCCCAGCTGAGGCCAAGTAGGCTATCAGAACCATTTGTATAGCTAAGAAAAATAAAACACAAAGCAAAAGTCAGCTCAAAATGAGTAAAGATTGACCTAATTCATAATCAAGAAAACATGGCATGGGACAAGAACCAAAGAAAAATCTTAAACGAGTTTTTAGCACCCTAAAGTAAACCTGATGACATTCTTTTATAACAAACTATTTTATTCAAATTCTTAATTGAAGATTTTTTAAAAAATATTTTATTTATTTATTTGACACAGAGAGAGAGACAGCGAGAGGAAACACAAGAAGGGGGAGTGGGAGAGGGAAAAGCAGGTCTCCCACCGAGCAGGGAGCCCAATGTGGGGTCGATCCCAGGATCTGGGATCATGACCTGAGCCGAAGGCAGATGCTTAATGACTGAGCCACCCAGGCACCCCTCTTAATTGAAGATTTTTATTTTTTATTTTTTTTTAAAGATTTTTTTTTTATTTATTATTTGACAGAGAGAGACATAGTGAGAAAGGGAACACAACCAGGGGGAGTAGGAGAGAGAGAAGCAGGCTTCCCCGCGGTGCAGGGAGCCCGATGTGGGGCTCGATCCCAGGACCCTGGGATCATGACCTGAGCCGAAGGCAGATGCTTAACGACTGAGCCACTCAGGCGCCCCTTAATTGAAGATTTTGCTTCTTAAAGGGAAACGTCCATTTCATTACAAGGATAGGATTGATAGTTTGGCTTGCTTAGAAAAACCTGTTCTTCATTTTATATGATAAATACAGATTGTGCCAAATGCTAAAATAAGCATTCCATATATATCAAGCAAAAGCATGAGATATGTAATTTTTTTACTATACTGATAGCTATATGAGCTAATATTTCAAAACTTTGTTTCATCAACCACAAACCTGATGGGGATTAAAATAAGTGAAATAAGAATAAGCAATGATAACATTGAATAATCTGGGAAGGAAGGGCTAGGTTATGACTGGCCATTTCCTGGATTCCTGCTTTGGCAAACATATAGTATAACCCAGGGATGACCTTGATTTTCATTTATACAAAAACTATAACAAAAGAAAAGGAGATTTACTCCAAGAATCTTACTTCAAACAGAGAAATTTATAGTAAGCAATGACAACCACATTGTTAAGAAGATTGTTAATGATGAAAGAAAGCTGACACCTTTAAATTCTGATGGACAGGGTTTAGGTAAAAATAAGATGTTTTGGACCTGGTCAAATTCTAGACAGGTATAGGCTTTCTCAGATTAACTGGATTTTTTTTACTTTTTTAAAAATTGGCTCTGATCATGAATAAGAGGGATTAAATTTATTTGATGTCGACCTAGAAGTCAGAATAGGATCCAAAGTTTCAATAATGAAGGAACTGAGCCAATTAGGCTGCCGCACAATGCAGGAGGTGGCTCTCTAATTTAGTCACCTCCTGGTTCCTTAAAATAGATACTCTGTATAAAATCATGTAAGATTTTGAAATCATAAAGATGGTCATACAAATCTGGGGCAAAGCTTTGATCATTCTCAAAAATAGCATCTTCCCTCCAGAAGACTGTGTGATCATTAGTAGGTTGAAGTAGGTTGTCAAAGTGACATGGACATCACTGTCATGTAACTGCACGGAACCTGATCATTTAGATGTGTCAGATTTTGCCTTTTCTCCTTGGACAATACGTTAAGATTTTGATCCCACCCTTTCTGTTCATGGTGAAAAACAGCTCTGCATGATACATTTTCCTGGTTTTGAACTCTCTAGCTAATGACCACAGTAGAGGCCAGTTGTCTTGTTAGTGTCTGTGTCAAGTTTTATTCTATGATAAAAGGATTCTGTAAGGTCACTGCTTCCTAGGAAAAAAACTGCAGGATGACCTATCAAAGAGAACATAAGATATTTGTTGCCAAGCTAACTCCCTCCTTCACTGAACACAGACCCTCTCTTCCCCATCTCTGCTCCAAGGGCTCTCTCCAAGAAGAAACAAGAACTTTGTGGGTGGACCAGTGGGAGGCTTGTCCTGGGATCTGGAGGAAATAAAGGCATCTCCTGGCTTTTGGAAAAACCAGGTACAATAGAGAAGAGGTTTCTACCATCAGAGGCAGGGGTTCTTTAAAGATTTGACTCAAAGCAAGTTGGAAAAATGATTCTTGCAGTATATCTTTTAGTAAAAAAAAATAATTATGCTACAAATTTTCTGTAGATTCATATATTTTTAGTAAACACAAAGAAACATTTTAGAAGGGTTTATGCTGTGTTGATGCTAGATTACTCACAGTGGTTACATTTGGGAAGAGACTGGGATTGGAGAGATTGTCAAAGAGGACCTAAACTATTCTGTATTGTTTTAACTTGTATAAGGAAATAATGTTCATGCATTACTTATATAATTAAAAATCAATTTAAAGAATGTAAACACATGTGTATACATCATATATTTATACATACATAGAATATCTCTGAAAAAAATTTAAGAAGTTGATAAGGGACAGCTGGGTGGCTCAGTTGGTTAAGGGGCTGCCTTTGGCTCAGGTTATGATCCCGGGGTCCTGGGATTGAGTCCTGCATTGGGCTCCTTGCTCCAAAGGGAGTCTGCTTCTCCCTTTGCCTGCTGTTCCCTCTGCTTATACTCTCTATTTCTCTCTCTGATGAATAAATAAATAAAATCTTTCAAAAAAAGAAGTTGATAAGAGCTTTTGACTCTGGGAAAGAAAACCAATTGGCTGGGAGGTAGGGCTTGGGAGGGAGACATACTTTTGGCTATAAGGCCTTTTGTATGTTACGAATTTTGCACCATATCCATGTATTAGATTCCCTTCAACAGATGAACGGATAAAGATGTGGTCCATATATACAATGGAATATTACTCAGCCATCAGAAAGGATGAATACCCAACTTTTACATCAACATGGATGGGACTGGAGGAGATTATGCTACGTGAAATAAGTCAAGCAGAGAAAGTCAATTATCATATGGTTTCACTTATTTATGGAACATAAGGAATAGCATGGAGGACATTAGGAGAAGGAAGGGAAAAATGAAGAGGCGGAAATCAGAGGGGAGACGAACCATGAGAGACCATGGACTCCGAGAAACAAACTGAGGGTTTTAGAGGGGAGAGGGTGGGGGATGGGTTAGCCTGATAATGGGTATTAAGGAGGGCACGTACTGCATGGAGCACTGGGTGTTATACCAAAACAATGGATTGTGGATCACCACATAAAAAACTAATGATGTATGGTGACTGACATAACATAATAAAATAAAAAAATAAATAAAGCAAATAATTTCAGTTAAAAAAACAAATCAATAAATAATTCAATGTAAGTTAATAATTTGGAAAGATAATTTTAAACATTAACAATAGGGAAATCTGAAATGAATTAAAATTCTATTTTAAAGACTTGACCACATTTATTTTTTTTTTTAAAGATTTTATTTATTTATTTGACAGAGAGAGACACAGTGAGAGAGGGAACACAAGCAAGGGGGAGTGGGAGAGGGAGAAGCAGGCTTCCC
>NW_028032967.1:0-555 GCF_054177405.1 Leptonychotes weddellii
ACTAATGATGTAATGTATGGGGATTAACATAAGAATAAAAAAAAATAGAAAAAAAAAAACAACAACAAAAAACAAAACCAAGCAAAACAAAGCAGGACAAAACAACAACTCCAGTGATTTAGTGTGCAGCCGGGTTCAGAACTATTCTATGAAGTGAAGAAGAGAGACGCATTCTAGATGATGTTCCAAAGGTTTACCAAAGGCTCCACTCCAGAAGGAAGCTGAAAATAGTCCCAGCCACAACAGACACTAATTTCACTCCATCCGAGTCACTTTCACTTGTCTCTTGATGCTTTTAGCACCCACCCAGCTGACACTTAGCTCAAGCTTTGAGTTCGTGTCTCCTCTGCTTAGAATATTTCCCCTCTAGACATTTACCTGTGATCTCTACCAGTGATTTAGACATCTCCCTAAATGTCACATTCTCAGAGAGGTCTTTCCTGATCCCCTTATATAAAACAACAATTTCTATCTATCTCCTTCTGCTTCATTTTTCTTCTCAGCACTAATGACTATCATTCCATCGTATCATATCTTATATTACAAATTATGTAT
>NW_028032968.1:0-555 GCF_054177405.1 Leptonychotes weddellii
CAACAGTATGCATGAATGTTATAAATATATCATTGAGTACAAATAACAAAAGAGGAAACATACTGCAGGATTTTATTTACATCATCTATAAGATTTAGCAAAATGACTTGATGCTGCTAGAATTCAGATAATGGGAAATTCAGATAATGGCAAGACTTACAGGGCCACTGACTGGAATGAAGCAGAAAGAAGGGCTTTTGGGGGCGCTATAAAGTTATGTTTTTAGATATGACTTCTAATTACTTGAATAAGTTCACAATTAATGAAAATCCATCACAGGCATTCACTTGTAATATGTACATCTTTGCATGTATACATTTTAATGATGTTGTTGTCAATATTGTAAGATTCTTTATATAGGTTTTTCATCAATTCTTTATCACCCTGGTAGGGTGATTGCATTTGTGTGTATGTGTGCAGATCTTATTGTGTCATGACACACCTAAAGATAAAATCTATAATCCCTGGCATGGCTTACAAATCCCTACAAAATAACCATTGTTACCTCTCCAGCCTATTTCTGGCTATTCATGAGCTTGCTTTCTGAGGAGGCCC
>NW_028032969.1:0-554 GCF_054177405.1 Leptonychotes weddellii
CCACTCCGGGGCAGCCTGGAACTGGCAGGGGAACTTCTCCCTCCGGGCAGTGGGGAGGGGCCCTCCCTGGAGGAGTGAGTGGGGGCCACAGCCTCGGTGTCCACCAGAATCCTCCCGTGTGGTCAGTGGCTGTCCTTTCATTGGCCAGTGTCCAGGGAGCTCAGAAGGACCCACGGTCCAGACACGAGCTACCGGGAGGTGGGTGGTTTTCGCCTTCCTGATGGTCTGCAAACCCTTAGGGCTGAGAAGGGGACGGGATGACCTGTGGTCAGCTGGACCAGGTGCCATGGCCTGCAGGTGGGGGAAGAGTGGGACAGATGGGGTCCACCAGCATTTCTGTCACCAGCTGTGAGACCATTAGCATGTCAGACCACCTCTCTGAGCCTGTGCCACAGACTTTTGACTCTGCCCCACACTGAGCCCCGATCTCAGCCCACACTGAGCCCTGGTTTTAGACCACACTGAGCCCTGGTCCCAGCTCACACCGAGCCCACATCCCAGCACACACTGAGCCCTGGTCCTAGACCACACTGAGCCCTGGTCCCAGCTCACAC
>NW_028032970.1:0-554 GCF_054177405.1 Leptonychotes weddellii
CCCAAAACCATAAGATACCTAGGAATAAATCTAACCAAAGACACAAAGGATCTGCACTCAGAAAACTATAGAAAAATCATGAAAGAAATTGAGGAAAACACAAAGAAATGGAAAAACATTCCATGCTCAGGGACTGGAAGAACAAATATTGTGAAAATGTCTATGCTACCTAGAGCAATCTACACATTTAATGCAATCCTTATCAAAATACAATCAACTTTTTTCAAAGAAATGGAACAAATAATTCTAAAATTTGTATGGAACCAGAAAAGACCCCGAATAGCTAGAGGAATGTTGAAAAAGAAAAGCCAAGCTGGCGGCATCACAATTCCGGACTTCCAGCTCTATTACAAAGCTGTAATCATCAAGACAGTATGGTACTGACACAAAAACAGACACATAGATCAATGGAACAGAATAGAGAGCCCAGAAATGGACCCTCAACTCTATGGTCAACAAATCTTCGACGAAGCAGGAAAGAATGTCCAATGGAAAACAGTCTCGTCAATAAATGGTGTTGGGAAAATTGGACAGCCACATGCAGAAGAATGAAA
>NW_028032971.1:0-554 GCF_054177405.1 Leptonychotes weddellii
AAACTATTTGAAATTATTCTGTAAGGAAGACTTGTCTCTAAGCCCACAAGTATTTATTCATCTGGATCATTTATTTACAGCTAAGTATGGACTCATAGGTGTTTATTGTATACGTTGGGTTATCATCCAATACTACACTATTTTATGTCTCTAATTATTACAGCTTTGACCACTGAGGATCTTTCAGATTGGCTCCTGCATTCTTTTTTTTTTAAAGATTTTATTTATTTGACAGAGAAAGACACAGCGAGAGAGGGAACAGAAGCAGGGGGAGTGGGAGAGGGAGAAGCAGGCTTCCCGCCGAGCAGGGAGCCCGATGCGGGGCTCGATCCCAGGACCCCGGGATCATGACCTGAGCCGAAGGCAGATGCTTAATGACTGAGCCACCCAGGTGCCCCGGCTCCTGTATTCTTTGTATATGCCCCTATCTTTTTGTTTTTTGAGTACGTTTTTTACTTTTTGGCACTGTGAGATATTCTGGGCTCATCTTGTATCTTCCCTGCCCCAGCCCTAGAAGCAGCTATAACTCCAAGGAGCCCTGGTTCCTTTTATTG
>NW_028032972.1:0-554 GCF_054177405.1 Leptonychotes weddellii
GGAGGGTCAGAGGGAGAAGCAGACTCCCTGCCGAGCAGGGAGCCCAATGCGGGACTCGATCCCGGGACTCCAGGATCATGACCTGAGCCGAAGGCAGTCGCTTAACCAACTGAGCCACCCAGGCGCCCCATAATCTGCATATTCTTAATACACCAGCTAAGGGCCCCCTTACACAGATACTCCATACCTAGATCTTTGAGACTGCCAAATGGTGATTTCCAATGCTGTAACCTTTTTTTTTTTTTTTAAGATTTTATTTATTTGTATGAGAGAGAACACAAGTAGGGGGAGCAGCAGAGGGAGAGGGAGAAGCAGGCTTCCCGCTGAGCAGGGAGCCCGATGAGGGGCTTGATCCCAGGACTCTGGGATCATGACCTGAGCCGAGGGCAGACACTTAATGACTCAGCCACCCAGGTGCCCCCCTGTAATCTTTTCTTCATTTACTAGTTGTTTACCCAGAGGTATAGGAAAGGTAGGATAAATGCTTGATTCTTACCTTTATGTACCAGCTTGAAAAATAAACAGCATCCTTCAAAGGTGATTTATTAGATTTG
>NW_028032973.1:0-554 GCF_054177405.1 Leptonychotes weddellii
AAAAAGGACAAAGAGATCATAGCCGAGTATGAAAGTCAAGTCAAAGGTAAGGATGGGAGCGGCTGCCTTGCTCCTTTTGTGTGCCTTCTTGTCATTGTGCTCGAGGAGTTGCATTTCTAACTTGGTGTCTGCGTTGGAAGAAGGCGGTGAGGGCAGCCAGAGCCTCTGGTTGAGCCACCCGGGGGTTCGTACAAGCCAATCCCCGTCCCAGTCCTAGTCCCATCAAACCCACAGGGAGCTGGAAACCGGGTGGCTTTCCCGGACTGCCAGAGCGCATCTCCACTAGAGAACTGGCTTTAACTTAACCACCTTCAGCCGGGCAACTCACATGGGAGGCAGGCGGCAGCTAGTGGTTCCTGCCCAGTTACCCTCTTCCTCCTCCTTACTATTCTTTTTAACTGATATCTTTGTCACTACATATATATATGTACACACACATATATATATATGTACTTTTTTTTTTTTTTTTAAGGAGTCCGGACACCAAGTGGTCTAGAGCTTTATTGAGTGCAGACGATTTTAGACATTTACACTGTTCACAATTTATTAGGGTG
>NW_028032974.1:0-554 GCF_054177405.1 Leptonychotes weddellii
TCACATTGATTGATTTGCAGATGTTGAACCAACCTTGCAGCCCAGGAATAAATCCCACTTGGTCGTGGTGAATAATCCTTTTAATGTACTGTTGGATCCTATTGGCTAGTATTTTGGTGAGAATTTTTGCATCCATGTTCATCAGGGATATTGGTGTGTAATTCTTTTTGATGGGGTCTTTGTCTGGTTTTGGGATCAAGGTAATGCTGGTCTTGTAAAAGGAGTTTGGAAGTTTTCCTTCCATTTCTATTTTTTGGAACAGTTTCAGAAGAATAGGTATTAATTCTTCTTTAAATGTTTAGTAGAATTCCCCTGGGAATCCATCTGGCCCTGGGCTCTTGTTTTTTGGGAGATTTTCAATTTCCTTAGTGGTTACCGGTCTGTTCAGGTTTTCTATTTCTTCCTGGTTCAGTTTTAGTAGTTTATACATCTCTAGGAATGCATCCATTTCTTCCAGTTTATCTCATTTGCTGGCATATAGTTGCTCAAAATATGTTCTTTTTTTTTTTTAATTTTATTTATTTATTTGACAGAGAGACACAGCAAGAGAGTGA
>NW_028032975.1:0-554 GCF_054177405.1 Leptonychotes weddellii
AAATATTAGCAAATAGAAAGTAGTGATATATAAATAACACATTAAGACCAAAGGGGGTTTATTTCAGGAATAAAAAAGGTTGACTTCACATTTGAAAATAACAGGAAAACCTTTGATTATCTCCATACACACAGAAAAAATATCTGATAAATTCACCATTTCATGATTCAACTCCTACTAAACTAGAAATAAATAAAAGTTTCTTAATCTGGTAAAGAATAGCTACAAAAAGCCTCTAGAAAACACATTCTAATAGTAGAATTTCTAATACTTTCCATTTAAGTTTGGGAACAAGCAAAGAGTGTTCTTACTACTATTCAACTTTACAGTGGAGGTCCTAGACAATTCAATAAAGAAAAAAAAATAAAAAGTATACAAAGTTAAGAAAGTAGTAACTACATGATTATATACATAAAAAGCCCAAGGAATATACAACTTATTAAAATGAATTTATGAAATAATTTTTTTGTGATCATTTATTCATTCCAGTGTTTTATTTTTAATTCCAGTATCGTTAATATAGTATATTAGTTTCAGGTGTACAAAATAGTGGT
>NW_028032976.1:0-554 GCF_054177405.1 Leptonychotes weddellii
TACAAACAATTATAAGAACATATTATGAACAACTGTATGCCAGCAAATTAGATAATCTGGAAGAAATGATGCATTCCTAGAGATGTATCAACTACCAAAACTGAACCAGGAAGAAATAGAAAACCTGAACAGACCTATAACCACTAAGGAAATTGAAGCAGTCATCAAAAATCTCCCAAAAAACAAAAGCCCAGGGCCAAATGGCTTCCCAGGGGAATTCTACCAAATATTTAAAGAAGAATTAATACCTATTCTTCTGAAACTGTTCCAAAAAATAGAAATGGAAGGAAAACTTCCAAACTTGTTTTATGAGGCCACCATTACCTTGATCCCAAAACCAGACAAATACCCCATCAAAAAGGAGAATTACAGACCAATATCCTTGATGAACATGGATGCAAAAATTCTCACCAAAATATTAGACAATAGGATCTAATAGTACATTAAAAGGATTATTCACAACAACCAAGTGGGATTTATTCCTGGGCTACAAGTTTGGTTCAACATCTGCAAATCATAGTGATACGATACATTAATAAAAGAAAGAACAAGAA
>NW_028032977.1:0-189 GCF_054177405.1 Leptonychotes weddellii
TGGTCTAACTTTTCTCTAACTGTAAGTGAGTTTGAACAGTTTTTCATGAGTGTGGGGACATTTTAACATATTTCTCATGCATTGTCTATTCATATCATTTTTTCATTTATCCATAGGGCTTTTGGTATTTTGTCCTTCCATTTTTAAGAATACTTTCTATATTAAGGATCTTAGCTCTTTGTCATACTG
>NW_028032977.1:289-17309 GCF_054177405.1 Leptonychotes weddellii
TAAAGAACTAGAGAAAAACAACAAATGATGCCTAAGCCACACATTAGAAGAGAAATAATTAAGATTAGAGCAGAGATCAATGAATTAGAAACCAGAAACACAGTAGAGCAGATCAACGAAACTAGAAGCTTGTTCTTTGAAAGAATTAATAAGATCGATAAACCACTGGCCAGACTTATCCAAAAGAAAAGAGAAAGGACCCAAATTAATAAAATTATGAATGAAAGGGGAGAGATCACAATTAACACCAAGGAAATAGAAACAATTATTAGAAATTATTATCAACAACTGTATGCCAATAAATTGAGCAATCTGGATGAAATGGAGGCCTTCCTGGAAACCTGTAAGCTGCCAAGACTGAAACAGGAAGAAATTGACAACCTGAATAGGCCAATAACCAATAATGAGATTGAAGCAGTGATCAAAAACCTCCCAAAAAACAAGAATCCAGGGCCTGATGGATTTCCCTGGGGAATTCTACCGAACATTCAAAGAAGAAATAATACCCATTCTCCTGAAGCTGTTTCAAAAAAATAGAAACAGAAGGAAAGCTTCCAGACTCATTTTATGAGGCCAGCATTACCTTAATCCCCAAAGCAGGCAAAGACCCCATCAAAAAGGAGAATTTCAGACTGATATCCCTGATGAATATGGATTCCAAAATCCTCAACAAAATCCTAGCTAATAGGATCCAACAATACATTAAAAGGATCATCCACCACGACCAAGTAGGATTTATCCCCGGGATGTAAGGGTGGTTCAGCATTCGCAAATCAATGTGAGAGCACATTAATAAGAGGAGAGAGAAGAACCATATTGTCCTCTCAATTGATGCAGAGAAAGCGTTTGACCAAAGACAGCATCCTTTCTTGATTAAAACTCTTCAGAGTATAGGGATAGAGGGAATATTCCTTAAGTTCATAAAATCTATCTATGAAAAACCCACAGCTAATATCATCCTCCTTCAACATAGTACTAGAAGTCCTAGCAACAGCAATCAGACCACCTTTTTAACTTTCGAATATACTAGATAACTATGGAAGAATTCTCCAGCTTTAGTGAGATATAATGTTCATATTACATTGTGTATGCTTAAGGAATACAATGTGATAATTTGATATACATATATATTATAAAATGATTACCACAATAAGGTTAGTTAACACATCCATCACCTCATATAGTTACCATTTTTTTTGTATATGGTGAGAACATTTAAGATCTACTCTCTTAGCAACTTTCAAGTATACAATACTGTATTGTTAACTATAGTCACAATGCTTTACATTACATCCCCAGAATTTACTCATCTTCTAACTGGGAGTTTGTATTTCTTGACCACCATCACATGTCATCTCCTCCCCAGCGCTGGTAATCACCTGTTTCTGAGTTCTTTTTTTTTTTTTTTTAAAGATTCCACATTTAAGTGAGATCATATAATATATGTCTTTCTCTGACTCTTTTTGCTTACCATGTTGCCCTCAAGGTCCATCAATATTATTACAAATGGCAGGATTTCTTTTTTATGGATAATAATACTGCACTGTATATATATGTTACATATTCTTAATCCATTCATCCACTGATGGTCACTTAGTTTATTTCCGTGTTTTGGCTATTGTAAATAATTCTGCAATAAACATGGGGGTGTTGATAAGTCTTCGAGATAATGATCTTATTTTCTTTGGACATATACACAGAAATGGGATTGCTGGATCATAGGGTAGTTCTTTTTTTAATTTTTTGAGGAACCTCCATAGTGTGTTCCTAGTGGCTGTACCAATTTACATTCCCACCAACAGTGCATGAGGGTTCCCTTTTCTCCACATCCTTGTCAACATTTTTTGCCTCTTTTTGTTTATTGCCACTCTAACATTTATGAGATGATATTTTATAGTTTTGATTTGCATTTCCTTGATGAATTAGTGATGTTGGGTATCTTCTCTTGTACCTGTTGGTTATTTGTATATTTTCCCTGGAAAAATGTCTATCCAGGTCCTTTGCCCATTTTAAAAATTGTATTATTTTTTGTTTTAGTTTTATTTTGTTTGCAGTTGAGTTGTAGGAATTCCTTATATGTTTTGGACATTAATGTCTTATCATGTATATGGTTTGCAAATATTTTGTTCCCTTCCATAGGTTGCCTTTTCAATTATGATGCCTGTTTCTTTTGCTGTGCAGAAGCTTCTGAGTTTAATGTAGTCCCACTTGTTGATTTTTCATTTAGTTGCTTGTGCTTTTGTTGTCATATCAAAAAAAATCTTTGCCAAGACTTATGCCAAGAAGCTTTCCCCCTGTTTTTTTGTAGGAGTTTTATGATTTCAAATCTTTTGTTTAAGTCTTTAATTCATTTCAAGTTAATTTTTATGAGTGGTGTAAGATAAGGGTCTAATTTCATTCTTGTGCAGGTAAATATCCAGTTTTCTCCACACCATTTGTTGAAGAGACTGTCTTTTCCCCATTGAGTATTTTTGGCTCCCTTGTCAAATATTAGTTGACCATATCTATATGGGTTTATTTCTGGGCTCTCAATTTTGTTCCATTGGTCTATGTGTTTGTTTTTATGCTAGTACCATACTGTTTTGATTACTGTAGCTTTGTAATATCGTTTGAAATCAGGAAGTATGATGCCTCCAGCTTTCTTTTTCTTTCTTAGGATTGCTTTGGCTATTTTTGTTTATTTCCATAAAACTTTGAGATTGTGTTTTTTTCTGTGAAAAATATTGTGATTTTGATAGGGATTGCATTGAATCTATAGATGACTTTGGATAATATGGACATTTTAACAATATTAGTTCTTCTGATCCATGAACACAGGATATATTCCCATTAATCTGAGTCTTCTTCAATTTCTTTTATCAAAGTCTTGTAGTTTTCAGTGAGATCTTTTACCTCCTTGGTTCAATTTATTCCTAAGTATTTTATTGTTTTTGATGCTATTGTAAATTGGATTATTTTCTTTTTTTAAAAGATTTTATTTTTAAGCATTCTCTACACCCAGCATGGGGGCTTGAACTCACAACCCTGAGATAAAGAGTCTCATGCTCCTCTGACTGAACCAGTCAGGTGCCCCTGGATTTTTTTTAATCTTTTTTGATACTTTGTTATTAGTGTATAAGAACACAATTGATTTTTGTTTGTTGATTTTATATCCTGCAGCTTTATGGAATTCATGTATTAGTTCTAAGTTTTTTGGTGTAGTCTTTAGGGTTTTCTATATATAATAGCATGTCATATGCAAATAGAGACAATTTTACTTTTTCCTTTCAACTTGGATGCCTTTTGTTTCTTTTTCTTGCCCAATCACTCTGACTAGGACTTTTAGTGTTATGGTGAATAAAAATGGTGAAAGTGGATAGATACCCTATCTTGTTTCTGATCTTAGAGGAAAGCTTTCATCCTTTTACCACTGTGTATGGTGTTAGTTGTGGGTTTGTCATATACAGCCTTTATTATATTGAGGTATGTTCCTTCAGTACCCACTTTTTTAACATGAAAGAATGATGAATTTTGTCATATGCTTTTTCTGCATCGACTGAATCATATGATTTTTATCTTTCATTCTTTTAATGTAATGTATCTCATCTATTGATTTGTATATGTTGAATCATCCTTGTATCCAAGAGATAAATCCCACTGGATCATGGCATATGATCCTTTTGTTATTTTTTTTATTTTAATTTTTATTTTCTGGCATATGTCCTTTTAATATGCTGTTAAATTTGGTTTGCTAATATTTTGTTGAGAATTTTTACATGTATTCATCAGGGATGTTGGTTGGTAGTTTTTTTCTCATACTGTCCTTATTTGGCTTTGGAATCAGAGTCCTGCTGGTCTCATACAATATGTTTGAGAGTGTTCCCTCCTCTTCAATTTTTTGAAAGAGTTTGAGAAAGATTTGTGTTATTTCTTCTTTAGATATTTGTTAGAATTCACCTGTGAAGCCATCTGGTTCTGAGCTTTTCTTTGTTGGGAGGTTTTGGATTACTGTTTCAATTTCCTTAGTCATAAATGGTATGTTCAGAATTTCTATTTCTTTATGAGTCAATCTTTCTAGGTTGCATATTTCTAAGAATTTACTTATTTCTCTTAGGTTGTTCAATTTGTTGGTTTATAATTGTTCATAGTAGTCTCTTATGATCCTTTGTACTTGTATAGTATCAGTTGTAATGTGTTTCATTTCTGATTTTATTTATTTGATTTCTCTTATTTTCTTGGTTAGTTTAGCTAAAAGTCTGTTAATTTTCTTTATCTTTTCAATAAACCAACTCTTAGTTTTGTAATCTTTTCTATTGCTTTCTATTCTCTATTTCATATCTTTCTGCTTTAATCTTTATTATTTTTTTCCTTCTGCTAACTTTGGGCTTAGTTTGTTTTTCTTTTTCTAGTTCCTTGAAGTGTAATATTAGGTGGTTTATTTAAGATCTTTCTTTTTTCCTAATGTAGGTATTTATAGCTATAAACTTCTGTTTTTGTTTTTCCTTCATCTTATAAGTTTTGGTAGGAATTTTTTAAAAGAGAAGAAAAATATTATAATCTTACAGTTATAATACTGTATTTTTAAAGAAGGAAAACATGCTACAGTGTCATTTTAAAAAGCCCAATGAACAGTTCTGTGTCCTGATTGTGATGATGGTTACCCAAATCTATACATGTGATAAAATTTTATAGAACTGTATGCCAAAAAAGTACATATAAAAACTGGTGAACTTCAAATAAAGTCTGTACCTTAGTTAATAGTATTGTAGCAATGCTAACATTCTGGTTTTGATGTGTATTATGGTTATGTAAGATATTAACATTGGTAGAGACTGGGTGAAAGGTGTACAGGAACTCTATAATAATTTTTGCAATTTCTTGTGAGTCTTAAACTAGTTCAAAATAAGATGTTATTTAAAAAGTCCATTCCAATGAAAAGATGCTCAACATCACTCATCATCAGGGAAATGCAAATCAAAACTACAGTGAGATATCACCTCATACTTATCAGAATGGCTAAAATCAGCAACACAAGAAACAACAAGTGTTGGTGAGGATGTGGAAAAAAAGGAACCCTGTTGCACTGTTAGTGGGAATGCAAACTGGTACAGCCACTGTGGAAAACAGTGTGGAGGTCCCTCAAAAAGTTAAAAATAGAACTACCCCCCCAATCCAGTAATCACTACTGGATATTTACCCCCAAAATGCAAAAACACTAATTTATCTTGGTTTTTTTTTTTTTTAAGATTTTATTTATTTATTCATGAGAGACAGAGAGAGAGAGAGAGAGGCAGAGGGAGAAGCAGGCTCCCAAGGAGCAGGAAGCCCGATGCGGGACTCGATCCCAGGACCCTGAGATCATGACCTGAGCTGAAGGCAGACACTTAACCATCTGAGCCACCCAGGCGCCCACAAAAACACTAATTTAAAGAGATACATGCACCACTATATTTATAGCAGCATTATTTATAATAGCCAAGATATGGAAGGAGACCAAATGTCCATTGATAGATGAATGGATAAAGAAGGTGTGCTATATATACACAATGGAATATTATTCAGCCATTAAAAATAATCTAATCTTGTCATTTGCAACAACATGGATGGAGCTAGAGAGTATAATGCTAAGCAAAATAAGTCAGCCAGGGAAAGTCCAATACCATATGATTTCACTCATATGTGGAATTTAAGAAACAAAACAAAAAAACAAGCAAAGGGAAAAATAGAGAGGCAAACCAAGAAACAGACTCTTAGCTGTAGGGAACAAACTGATGGTTACCAGAGGGGAAGTGGGTGGGTAAAGTAGGGTAAAGTAGGCAATGGGGATTAAGGAGGGGGTTGGGTAAAATAGGTGATGTGGATTAAGGAGTGCACTTGTGATGAGCACTGGGTGATGTATGGAATTGTTGAATCAGTATGTTGTACTGAAACTAATATAACACTTCATGTTAACAACTGAAATTAAAAAAAGTCCAAGAGATAAAACAATTAAAGGAGGAAGTAAAGTAAAGAATTCTACAAATCTCACCACTAAGAGATATTACTATTAAAATTTTGGGGAACATTTTTCCTGATATCCCCATATTTATCAAGCACTTCTTATATGCCAAGAACCCCTCTAAGAACTTTATGAATATTATCAATTTCTTAACAATAGCCCTCTGTGGTCCATACCATTATTATGCTCATTTTACAAAGAAGAAACCAAAGCTTAGAGAGATAACTTGTCTAAGGCCATATAACTAGTAAATTTCAGAACTAAAATGCAAGCTGAGGTATGTCTGATGCCTAAATTCAAGTATTTTTTTTCTTCACTATATTAATTCTTCTAACATCTCCACCTTGATCACACCCACCTTGTCTTCTTCCAGGTGCTAGAATGTGACTTTCCTGAAGTTTGGATTTATTGTTCTAGACAGCTACCTCAGAGATTCCCATTAGGTTGACTTTATATCACCCAATCTGCTTGCTCAGTCTTAGCCTATATTATAACTTACAAATTCTCCACATTTATTTTATTTTCTTCTGATCTTTATTTTGATTTCCCGAGTTAGTCCTGTGCCTTTTTTCCCTACAAAGTAGATGCCAAGAATTTTCACCACTTATAGAATTTGGTACTAGCATATCTGCCTTTGACTTATATATTTATAACTTTTCACTTTGTCTGATTTTAGCTTCTCTGGCCTTCTGTGCATCTTACCAGAATGATTTCATCTGAAAAATATTTAACTGGTTATATATAAACCATCCCCTTTTTGTCTTTAGACTTTTGCTTCTTTCAAACATAGCATCAGTTTCCATAAGAGAGGTATGACCTCTACATATAATAGGTAGCCTTTTCTTGCTTCACTATTACTTCATTTTCTTCCCTTACCTACCCATTGCTGTGTGCTATATTCTTTGATTTCATCAATACATCTGGCATTTCATTTCTCCGCAAGAATTTGAGAATAAAATCATATACCAAACCTTTTTTTTTTGATCCAGACATATTTCACAGCCTTTGACATTTAAAGAATTTCAGAGAAATTCTAATACTTGTCAGTCAAATATTGCCTATCCCTTTATTGCTGTTTCTAGCACTTTGAGAAGTATGAATTCTGCCAGTTTCAGCACCTTCTGCAGCTGGATTCCTTGTGTCACCTTGAAGGCCATTTCTCCTTCCTCCCAGGTGCCACTGAAAACAGCAGCCTTCAAAGTTTTGCTGAAACTTCTGTCCTCCAATGTTGTGTTGAACTCAGCAGTGAGACTGGCAGGGCTGAGAGTATTTCTCTTTTTCAACAACTGGATCCTGCTGCTCACTTCTGGAGCCATCATGTCAGCTCTTCTATTAGCTGTCTCTTTCTCCTTTGAGTGGTGCCTCAACATAAGACCATGGTCCCTCCCTTCTCTCTGCTCCAAAAATAATTCTGAAAAGAACCTCATGATCCAAATTTCTCATTTTACAATGTCAATCTGTCCATTTTGTCCATTAAGGCCACCACCAGACAATATTCTTCTCTCTTACTCACTCATTCTCAAATGTTCATAGGTCCTGTCTTTAGTTTTGTTTTAGATTTCTCTTCTTCACTTATCTCCTTGACTCTGTATATAAATTCTTCTTATTCTTTGATATTTGCTATTTTGCTTTTGTTTTTTCTTTCTGTACTCTCCATTAAACACATCTTCGTTTTGGAATTTGTGCTTAACTTTATAAGGCCATTGGCTTGGCTCTTTCCTTGGAGTCTTTCCTTGGAATATTATGTAGATCATTCCTGTCACATCCTGAAAGTGACATAAAAGTTATGAGAATTTATTCTGAGGAAATAGTAATACATGTGCATGAAGATGTTATGTACATAGAAGGTTTTTAGCACTATAATATTAAAATTGTGAAAAACTAGGTATAACCAAAATTTTTATCAATAAGAGACTAAGTAAATTTTGGTACAGCCTTATATGAAATACTAAACATGCATTTGAAATGACAATGTAGAGTTATATTTACTGACATTGGAAGATTCTATAATATTTATTGAGTGAAAAGGCAGGTTACAAAATGTAAATATACTATGATATGTATGCTATATTTGTTAAACAGTGGTGACTCTAGTTAGGCAGATTTGAGTGTAAATATTGGCTTCATCATTTACTAGCTGTCTGACTTTGGGTAAATTATTTACATCCCCATGTCTTGATCTGCACATTTTAAAAATGGGGGTAATAATAGCCATCTACCCCATAGGGTTTTTTGTAAGGATTAAATGATGTAATTCATGTTAAGTGCTCAGAAGAGTGACTGGTCATTATTTCCAGTATTTGAAACAAATAAAAATGTATATGAAAGTGCTTTGAAGGGTGGAAAGTGACTGAGAGGTCACATATTGACAAATATCAAAATGTATTATGGCTTTGTACTGATAATATTGAGTATGGAGGAATGTCTCCCAACTCTGAAATATTCCATCTCCAAGGAATGCTACGTAAAGTTGGGAGGACTTCCCCTCATAGTAAGGGAGTGGAGGCAAGGTTATTTCTGCCCACAGGAACTTATAGATGTTTCTCAAAACTCTCAGCACTATAACATCTCATGCCTTAGACAAAATTGTAGCTTAAGTAGTTTCTTCTGTGCTGTCTTTCATACTCCTTCCCTTTTTACAGTGTCTAATCAGAAACCAAGGATTGCAGTATCATCGTAGGACAAAATGAGTAATGGTGGGGATTTCTGAGAGTTTGTGTCACATAAGCTGACAGGTGGGATAGAGCTTTATGTAAGGAAACCTCTGAGCACTGCCCCTCATCACACTTCCCCTGTGTATGAGGGAGACACAACTTCAACTATTTTGATATTTGAAGATGTTATAGCTAAAGAGATTTGTCACAGGAGATCTTCATGGAGCATTCAGCCCATCTTCCTGAGCAGGCTCCAGCACCTATTTCCCTTAGGTGAGAGGATGGGTCTTCCTTGTTTTTTCAGCATTCTTGATTTGGTTAAGTTCTCTCCTTATTCAATTTCCTAGAATTTAACTGTTTCCAGACTTTATAGTTACAGTTCTTAGACTTTAACTGTTCTGACACATTTATTTTTAGGGAACAAATTATTTTATTAAAAATAGTGCTTTTGTCTAAACATCTAATTAGAAGTTTCCAAAGGAATAAGGAATTTACAACCAGTGTTCAGCATGGGTATGGTGGGCATTTGCTGATTTCCTGAATATTTTTCTTATTGAAAGATGGTTGACACAGAATGTTACATTATTTTCAGGAGTACAACGTAGTGATTCAACAAGTCTATATGGTATGCTATGCTCACAAGTATAGCTACCATCTGTCACCATATAACACTATTACAATACCATTGACTATATTCCCTATGCTCTGCCTTTCATCCCTGTGGCTTATTCATTCCATACCGGAAGCCTGTACCTCCTACTCCCCTTCACCCATTTTCCCATCCCCTACTCCCCTCCCTTCTAGCAACCATCAGTTCATTCTCTGTATTTCTGAGTCTGTTTCTGCTTTTTGTTTGTTTTGCTTTTTAGATTACACATATAACTGAAATCATATGGTATATGTCTGACTTATTTCACTTAGCTTAATACCCTCTACATCCATCCGTGTTGTCACATATGGCAGAAATCTGATCCTTTTTTAATGGCTGAGTATATTCCATTGTATATACATAGCACATCTTCTTTATCCATTCAACTACTGATGGACATTTGGGTCACTTCCATATCTTGGCTACTGTAAATAATGATGCAGTAAACACAGGGGTGCATATATCTCTTTGAATTAGTGTTTTTGTTTTCTTTGAGTAAATACCCAGTAGTGGAATTATTGGATCATATGGTATTTCTATTTTTTTATTATGTTAATCACCATACATTACATCATTAGTTTTTGATATATGGTATTTCTATTTTTAATTTTTTGAAGAACTCCCATACTGTTTTCCACAGTGGCCATACCAATTTACATTCCCACCAACAGGGTACAAGGGTTCCTTTCTCCATATCCTTGCCAACACTTGTTATTTCTTGTCTTTTTTATTTTAGCCATTCTGATATGTGTCAGGCAATATCTTATTATGGTTTTGATTTGCATTTCCCTGATGATGAGTGATGTTGAGTATCTTTTCATGTGTCTGTCAGTCATTTGTATGTCTTCTTTGGAAAAATGTCTATTCAGGTCCTCTGCCCATTTTAAATTGGATTATTTGTTTTTTGTGTTCCTGAATATTCTTTAAAATATATGTCAAAGAAACATGAATTGGTTGAAGATAAATACACTATCAAGTGATGAAAACTCTGTGTCACATATAAGCAAAGCTTCATTCTTCAAGTATTCAATAAGCATTGTAATATCCTACAATGTAAGAGGCATTGAACACAATGCCTGAACACAATGAGCTGAATACATAGCTGAAAAGGATACAGTACCTGTATTATAGTCTGGTGGGGGGTATAAGACATATGTCCATAGGTAGAATGTGAACAGTATCACAGAGCCAAGGAAACTCATAGTTCTTGGACTTCAGAGAAGAGACTGATCTCTTCTGATTGAAGGATTCATGGAGGGCATACCATTTGAACAACATCTTGAAGGACAAATGGGGGGTGGCATTTCCATTGGAGGAAATGGCATAAGCAAAGACATGGATGCTGGAAAGGACAGGTTTTTTTTTTTTTTTTTTGAGAACTATGATTAGTACAATTGGATATGAAAGGAAAAATGACTAGAAAGGTTGAATTATAGAATGTCTGGTCTTGAAGGGTCATTTGAGATAATTTAATCTGTCCCCCTCATTTTATAGGTGGAGAAACAGGTAACTTGTTCAAAGTAATCAAGCTGGTTTATAGTAGTTTGGCATTATAGCTTCAGATGTTCTGTAAAAGATATTTAATTTTTTTTGATAGGCAGTGGAAAACACTGGGGATTTTTTATCAGCAGGGTGATAACAGCAGATATAATAATAATAGTTCACACATATTGCATGTTTACTATGCGCCAAGCCTGAGGCTAACTTGTATGTGATATCTCATTTACTCCACTCTGGGAGATAGATACCATTATTAGCCATATTTGAAAGATGAATGCAATAATGCTCTTTTAGGTTAAGTGAATTCCCCGAGCTCACAGAGCTCATAAACAGTAGAGCTGAGATTTGAACCCAATAGTCTAGCTCCAAAGTCTAAGCCCTGAATGATTATACTAAACTACCATCAAAATTATGCATTAGGAAGTGGCAATAGGCCAGAGGCTGAATAGGAATAGGAGAAAGAATAGAGAGAGGAGGACCAGTTAGGAGACCACTGTAGTAATTCAGGGAAGAGGTGATTAGGCCCAAATTATAGTTGGGAGTTATTGGAATGGAAGAAAGGGAGAGACCCAAGAAGTATTTTAAAAGAAGACTTGATAGATTGGATGAACTGTTGGGAAGGAGGAAAAAAGTGATTAGGAAGCTCTCTGAGTCAAGAGTGTGAGATGATTTCCAAAGGAAAGGAGTATAAGTTTAAAAACTACATGGATAGAAGTATAATAGCTAGAGAAAGAAAAATAACAGCTTTGACTTAACAGCTATGATCAAGCCAAACTTAAAGGCATCCAGTTCTGAGACTTGAGGAGATTGATAAGCCGAAGCATGCTTAAAAAAGGATGACTAGGCCCAAGCCTGAGCCAGTGTCGAGTGGGGTAGAGCAGAGGTCGGACCTGGAGCAGAGCCGGCTGAGTGGGCGCCGAGTCCCCGCCATGGCCCAGAGCACGCTGTCCTTGTGCTTCCATCTGGTGGACATCAACGAGTTTGATGAGAACAAATTTGTGGACGAGCAGGAGGAGGTGGCAGCGGCAGCAGCCAAGCCAGGCCCGGACCCTAGCGAGGTGGATGGCTTTCTGTAGCAAGGGGACATGCTTCAGGCATTCCATGCAGCCTTATGGAACTCTCCTGTCAACACCAAGAATCAAGCCATGAAGGAACGAGCCTAGCACGTGGTGCTGAAAGTGCTTACAAACTTTAAGAGCAGTGCAGTTGAGCAGGCTGTGCAGTCACTGGACAGAAATGACATTTACTTGCTAATGAAGTACATTTATAAAGGGTTTGAGAAGCCCACAGAAAACAGCAGCGCAGTGTTAATCCAGTGGCATGAAAAGGCATTAGCAGTAGGAGGGCTAGGCTCCATTATAAGAGTTCTTACAGGAAGAAAGACTGTTTTAAAAAAGTAAAAGGATTCATGTTACCTTGAGAAGAATTTTGGACGTACAGGCTGATAAAGAAGGGCTTGACAATGGACCGTCTTCCTAGGAATTCCCAACTAAACTATTTCAGGACATGCATCTGCTAAAGTGTATTTTATTTTCAAGGTGGAGGGAGAACTCATCTGTTTCCTAAATCCTTTGCAGGATCTGGTAGTCTATGCCTTTGTCCATGAGTAACACAGAACTGATGTGGTAACTCTTTATTGGAATGGCTGGCCAGCTCTGTCGGTATACCTGTGTGCTCTGCCTATATCAAATGGGGGAGGGCAATTTGGGCAGGTACAGATCCAAAGGCTGTGGTAAAAGGGAGAGCTTGTTTTTTTGAAGTAAAACTTCGAGGGTTTGTACAGACATCCTGTCTTCCCAGAGAAGACGGGCTCTCTTGGATTCATTGTAAAGTGCCTGCTACATCATAAAGCTCTTGGCTTATTAGTAAAAATAAAAATAATAATAATAAAAAAGGATGACTAGGATGGTGAAAAGACTTGATGGCTACCAGTCATAGGAATAGGGCCTGATTAGCTTGGAGAAGAGAAGGCACAGTGATGGTCATGATAACTGTCCTCAGACATCTGAAAGACCGTCATACAGAAGTAAAAAACAGATTCCATTTTTTGTAAGGTATCATGAGGCAGAAGCAGGGTCAATTGGTAGAAGAAATCAGGAGAGAGATTTTGGGCACAGTATAAGGAAGAAATATACAGAAGTGGGAACTCTGCTGATAGGGAAAGGTACAGTGAAAGATGTTGGTGGAATGAATGCCTTGGGAAAGGTTGTTAGTTTGGCTCTGGCTCTGGAATGGTCCAAGAATCACCTAATGACAGCTTGTTGAGGATGCTGGAAAGGAGATTCAAGTAATAGACAGGTGGCTAGACAAGATGAATTTTAAGGGTTCTTCCATCACTGAGATTCTTTGGAATTGTGGTTGGAGAAAGTTTGAGAACTTAAAACTATAGCAGCCATTTGTTCTCAGGCATGATGAACTAAAGCTTCCAGTGGAATCGTGGACCAAGTCTCTGGAAAGACAGTAAATCTATTACATATGTGTAGTCCTGAAATTGAAAAGAGGTAACTCAGGAAGATGCTTTCCAGTGACTGAAAGGCGTGCCCAGAAAAGAATGGTGCTACTCTAGATTCAGTCTCTGAGTTGGTCAAAGTCATTTCTAGAGGCAAAATGAGTTGAATCTTTTGGATCTTATTTTTGGGGGTGCCTCAGTGGCTGCTCATAGAAACAAGGAGCTGAAACTATTCAGTGACTCATATAGCAAAAGGTAGAAAATGGTGCAAATATATCCAATTGGTACAAAACCATGTTACTTCCGACAGTATGTAAAGTTAGGACTAGGGCAGTTGGTCTGGGAATAACACTTTCCTGCCTTTTACCCATCCCTCCTCAGACTGTGCCAACTCTTCACCTTTGAATCAGGGGAGTGCCTGATACTTTGATTTGCCTCAGGTCTTACCCTTAAGTTGTTCCATACCTTCTTCTCACCTTAAAAAATGGTCAGAATCATAATGGTCTTCTTTGCAGGAGTAATTTGCTGCTTGGTTCATGGACTTCTCTGGAGCAAAGATGATAAATAGGTTTTATATTTGCGGCCAATTCTGATTGGATAGTAATGGCTGCATAGGGCACTGCAAGGTGAAGTTGTTTGAGGCCTCATCTGAACACAGCAGGAAAGAAGGCCATGACCCATTAGTGATGTCTGCTCTGTGGGTATGTGATGGGAGATTGACAGCACACACACCTCAAAAATGTACTATCCTTGGAGTAGAGAAAGTTGTAGATTTCTGCCAAAAACTATTATTATCTGTACCTTGCTAGGTCAGAGAATTAAAACCCATGACTACTAATCCCTAATTCTCATGTATTTTCTGACCATCAGCATCAGATATAAGTTGAGCCTTGATTCTAGCCACAATATCATTTCCTGACTGTAGTTAAAGCTGAGTCCTGGCCCTTACCACAGATTGAGCCCTATTCTGGCCACAGTTGGCACCTAAACTCTAGATAGCTATTACACAAATGATCATTATCAGATGGGTTAAGGCAAACCCATTCTCACCACTGGGGACCCAGTTCAAGGCTTGTGCTTTACTAGAGGTGGGTCAGTAGCTGTGCCTTTTGTCTGTGAAGGGCAGTGCATTACTGATATAGCAATATGCCTGTCAGTGTTTCTTCTCCAATCATCCAACTGCAGAGAGCACAAATGCCTTATTGCCATGGGAGACAGCCTTTTTTAAAAAAAATGGAAGGGAAAAAATGAAACTCAAGTGAAAGAGGTAATTTCCTGTGACTGTGAAAACATAAAGCAAATGCCTTAACATGATTTTAAATGGGTCTGTGAATGTGGCTGATGGAAGGAAACTTTCTTGGAAAGGATGTATACTGTGAGTGCTGCTGGGTACAGAGCACATTAGGGGGCAAGGAAGCCAGGAACCATGTGCTGGAAGTCAGTTTCTATTAAATTAATAGACTTCATACAGCTACCAATTCTGGTCTGGATAAATGGGTTTTTAGAATAATAATTTCTTAAAAATCATGAAGTGACTTGATAAGGTAGTAATAAAATTGTCAGAGTCTCCACTTTGACTTAGGCTGGATTGTAATAGGGGATTTAAAAAAAAATCTAAATCTTTCAGAATGTGGAGAGAGGGGGAACCGAGAAATTAGAGCTCCCTTTGATCCCTGTACTGGGGCAGGGGATGTGGAGGCTTTGGAATGTATGGGAGCAGCTCTGTCCAATAGAATTTTCTGTAATGATGGAAATGTCCTGTATCTGCATTGTCCAATACAGTAGCCACTGACAACCTATGGCTATTGAGCACTTGAAACGTGGGTAGTGTGACTGAGGAACTTAACTTTAAATTTTATTTTTTATTTTTATTTTTTATTTATTTATTTTTTTAAAGATTTTATTTATTTATTTGAGAGCGAGAATGAGATAGAGAGAGCATGAGAGGGGGGAGGGTCAGAGGGAGAAGCAGACTCCCCGCCGAGCAGGGAGCCCGATGCGGGACTCAATCCCGGGACTCCAGGATCATGACCTGAGCCGAAGGCAGTTGCTTAACCGACTGAGCCACCCAGGCGCCCTTAAATTTTATTTAATTGTAATTAATTTAAAATTAAATTGCCTTGTGAGCTAGTGGCTACCATATTGGACAGCATAGCATAGAATTTAGGTCAGTTTCCAGATCCAAGAGCAACAAAACTGTAAGGAAAAGAGAACAACCAGAAAATCCATATGTCTAAGCTCAGTTTATACCTCTATTGAGAAGAATAGGCTTTTGTCAGCTTTAGATAGACCCTTCACCTTGATTTTAGATGAGAGCATGCCAGTATTTGTGGAGCATCTGTCTCTGTGGTCAGTCTAAGGATATAGGAAGTTCAAACATATTATCCATTACTAATGGGTATTGATGAATTTAATGAAAGTAATGCATCTTGTTTGAAGCAGAGAAATGAATATTTCACAAAAGAAATGTAAATAAGATTTTGATTAAAGAATTTATTAATGTTTCTTCTGTGCTGTTGATATAATAACCAGAGTTCCATCTTTATATGGGACATTTATAATTCAGTCAAAGCCAAAAAACTTAATGTTTATTTCAATATCATACTATTGGTGACTTGGACTACAGAATGGAACAGGAAAAAATGATATACCATAAACCAAATGAATGTCTTTGGGTATAGTTTGGGTAATGAAGCAGATTTTAGACTTGATTAGCTTCCATTTATCCTCCTGTTCCTTTAATTATTATAATTTTGAGGTATAGCTCTTGAATTTGCAACTTGTTTCCTATGTGCTACCTTTATGCTTTTTAATTTCCCCCACTTTATCATAGTGCATTCATTCAAATACTACCTTTATGCCTTTTTAATTTTCCCAACTTTATCATAGTGTATTCATTCAAATAACCTGAAGAAGTCTACTGTAGCTGGTGCATTGATTATAATGGGGTATGGTAAAAGATAATAGCAGGGTGAGATTCTGAAGGGCTTTGAAAACCACGTTGAACTATTTTAACTTTATCCTAGGAGCAGTGGGAGTGACATGAGGTTTTTAGAAATGAACTGCAGCATGGGGAATGAACTGGAGAGCAGGGGAGGTGAAACCTTGATCATTTAGAAGGTTAGTGCAATGGTTAAGGTGAAAGATGATGATGATGATCTAAGGTGATAATTGCAGTATAGATGGAAAAAAGTAGACAGATTAAAGAAATATTTAAGAGGTAGCATTACTAGAACTTTGTGAGTGATTAGATGAAGAAGGATTAGACTGTACTCCCTGTGGGTAGCCTCTTCTTTTGCCCTATGCTTTTCCTGAGATAAGACTCATCACTCTGTCATTTATCCCACAAATAAATCCACTTCCACTGATGGGCAATGTGCAATTTGCTGACATTTCATGGGGGAATGGAAGACCTGGTTACATTTCACACTACAGAGTAAAATTTAATCTGATTCCTTCATTGGACATATCTCTCCCAAAGTCTCTAACTCTCCTTAGGTCTTTCCCCTCTTTCTTACTCTACTCTGCCTGTCTCCTCAGTTCCTCTGCTCTCTTACCTCCTCCTACATTCTATTTTACTTCTATCCCCTTTCTGTTGTTTTTTTAAAATTTTTTTATTGTTCTGTTCATCCCCATACATTACATCATTAGTTTTTGATGTAGTGTTCCATGATTCATTGTTTGTACATAACACCCAGTGCTCCATGCAGAACGTGCCCTCTTTAATACCCGTCACCAGGCTAACCCATCCTCACACCCCCCTCCCCTCTAGAACCCTCAGTTTGTTTTTC
>NW_028032978.1:0-10215 GCF_054177405.1 Leptonychotes weddellii
CCCACCCCCCACTCCAACAACACTCAGTTTGTTTCCTGCGATTAAGAATTCCTCATATCAATGAGATCATATGATACATCTTTCTCTGTTTGACTTATTTCGCTCAACATAATACCCTCCAGTTCCATCCACGTCGTTGCAAATTCTTGTCCGTTTCTTCTTAACTGTCATTTTGCCAGTAATGACCGTTTAGAGTAACTTTCAAAATGGATTCGCCCACTTGGGTGTAATAGTTAAGTCCAAGGAGACCGCCCATCCTATTCCATAGCTTGTCTATCCTTGCCTCTTTCTTTCTCATTTACATGGGTTGTGACCCAATTTCCCTCAACATCACCTACTTTATTTCATGGTCCCTCTCTCCTTTCTTTCTCCCTCGTCAGCCTGAGAGCTGCCGAGCATTTTAATGCATTTTTAATCTCACAGTGGTAACTAAATCCTGGGTGACATTCAAGAGCTCCTCAATGTATATGAGTCATTTCTTGTTCAAAAGAGCACTTTTTTGAAATTGTATCAGGCCATGAATAAAATCCCAGTGACTTCCTGCTAACAAAGATGATTCTATTACCTGTGGGTTTTGTTTTGTTTTTTTTAACTTAGGGTATCAAAAAAGTTGTTTTCTCATTAAAGTTATAGATTGATATTATGCTATAAAATAAGATATGCTTGTCCATGATGCTTCAACAGAAAGAAGCTCCATAGTAGTTTGCAATAAGTCCTTTGTTTTTCATCTGGGAGAAATCCATTGGCATTCCTCTGGAAATAAATAAATAAATGTATACCACTGGTTATGATGGTAACACCAGGAAAGCAATCTGAGAGCACCAAGAATAACTATTTTAAAATTAAAACCATAATGACATGGAAAGAAAACCTCATACAATGGTGCAGGAAATCTATATTCAGAGTATTTTCCTATCTTATAAAACAGCACATTGATTTTTTTTTCCCTAGAGAAATGAGTATATCAAAATCCATAAAAGTAACATTTTGTTGGAAACACATGTAACAAATGTCTTGAGGTTATTCATGGCTTAAACACCCACACCTTTTCTGCTATTGTCTTGTTTTACCTGGATTCCCCACAAACAGGTCTCACAACTACATAGGGATTTTTTTTTTTTTTTTTTTTTTTTTAGGTTTGACTTCTTTGCCTCTTTGCTCCCAACTTCAGTTGTACGTGAACTGGGGTATTTTTGCCTGAAGATACTAAATTAATGTCTGTTCCTCCTACTTTAGGTGTCTAGTTCACAAATCCCCCAATCTTAGAGAATGTATTCTTCACTCAGTCTCATTCAAATAGATTCCAATAAAACCCAGACCTCCTCTTTGTAGGAAAACCTCTCAATACCTGCGTAAGTTGAACCCATAGAAAATTATCTGCAAAATTTGTCTGGCGGTTGGTGGGGGGGGTGGGTGGTGTGTGGTATGAGACTCTTTTATGAATTGACTTGAGCAAAATATCTGAGTAATTATTTTTCCTTAGATTATTTATAGCAAGTATTTACACATTCCTCAGACACTAAAATACTTGAGTACTAACATAAAAGAGCCTAAACATTCTACAAGAAATCCATTCTACAAGAAATTGATGACTTCACTAACGTCTGCTAAAAATATCTTTCTGCCTTCGCTTTTGAATACTTTCAGGTTTACCTAAGCTTTCCTAGAATATTTGTACAGGGGGAGTTGACTAATTAAGATATTTCAGTGTGTCATAGACATTTTAAGAACAAAGTTCAAAGGTTTGGATTTTTTAGTTTATCTTTGGATTTTTTAAAATACATTTGAATCTATGCAGTAAAATGGCTTGTACATTCCCGCATAGCTTTGTTTCAAACCTGTTACTCAACCTGACTGAGAAAAATCTGCCAACTGTCAAAAAAAAAGGAAAACACAAAACAAAAACCACTAAAGAATAGGGAAAAGAAATGAAAAGATTTGACTAACATTTCTTGCTCAGATACCTTTATGTACACTAAATGCAATTCTTACAAGGTCAACAATGCCTTTTATCAATAAAGGCACAGAAGAAATGAATGCCAATTTTATTAATAAAAAGGAGTTCTAGATAAAGCTCTTCTAGTGGCTCTAAATCTTACGTATGAAGATGATTGAATGAAGATGTATATAGTTAGACACATTTTAGGAAATATCATTGTTTAGTTCTGTAAAGCATCATTTATGATAAAGTAACATTCACTTATGGAAATGAAGCAAGATTGTCCGCCAATAGCAATGTATGTCCTATATGCGATTATTACCTGGGCTTTTAATGAGCAGCACGGACCCGGGACTGTCACATTCCCTGTGCCAAAGCACAGAAGCGCAAGAGATAAGCATGCTAATGAGAATGTCTCCATTCTGCCTTTGAGGCCAATTAAAAAGATGCAAGCTTTGCATTCTCTTCGTCTAATGCATGTCTTCTGCCGAGAATCCTGAAGGGAAAGGAGAAACAAAGTAATTTTAGGGTGCTGATGACTAGAAATAGGACCCTGATTCCAGAAGAATAGTTCAGAAACAGCCTGGGAATTGTCATCCTGGACAACAGTGGTGTCTGGCCACATCCTGGGAAGCAGGTACGCTTGCTTAGTGAGTTAGATAATATTCCTTTTAGTAAAATGTTCTTATCACATTTGTCTATTAAAGAATACTGTGAAATTAGTAACTTAAATCCAGTTATGTAATCCCTGAGAAATGCATTTCTTTATTAAAGGAATCAATTCACTAGGTACCCATGATGCCACACAACAGACTAACAAATGCATATACAAGAGCTATATCATCTCATTTCTATATTGTTTAAGTGAAATAAAAGTGAATTTCAGAGAAGAGGAAAGCAGTAAACTACAGTTTTTCTTGTTTTGTTTTTGTTTTTTTTTTTAAGATTTTATTTTTAAGTAACCTCTACATCCAACGTGGGGCTCAAATTTACAACCCTGAGATCCAGAGTCACACTCTCTACTGGCTGAGCCAACCAGGCGCCCCACAATGTTGTTTTTTTTTTTTTTATAGGTTGATTTTTTTTTCTAGTCCTGATGGGAATTGTTGTAGTCAGAATTTATTTGATTTATATTTGTCTACTTCCAAAAAAAGATTTGATTTCAATATTGACTAGGCTCGGTTCACAGGCATATGATGGCAGTGCTTCTTGGGGGAGGAAGGGAATACCTCTTATCATCCAAGGAGGGTAATACTACTTAATTCCTGCTTGTGGCTAGATAAATGACTCTCCCTCTCTCCTTTAATTAATGGAGTACGTTGAGTGTTCCCTATATCTAGAGAATAGTCAGGCTTTAACTGATGGGATATTATTTTTTAAGGATCACAGATAATTTAATAGTAAATGTAGCAATGGGCAAGGGAGGCTGATTTATTTCTTATTTATTTTTATTTTTTTGGCAGCTTCTTTAATCTTGCAAAATTTTCTGCAAAGGCCTGCATCAGAAGAAGCTCCCACACAGGGGGCACCTGGCTGGCTCGGTCTGTAGAACCTGTGACTCTTGACCTCAGGATCATGAGCTCAAGCCCTACATTGGGCATAGAGCTTACCTTAAAAAATAAATAACTAAAACTGATGTAGTAAAAAAAAAGGGGGGGAGGAGAAATAAAGCTCTCACACAGTGTAAAGGTTGTGTCCGTTTTGGTATACTGCATCTTAATTTCAAGAATTTGCTAAGAAGTAATTTTAGTATTTACTCGGCTGATTGAAAGAAGAAAAAGCAAAGTAGTAACATAGGTCAATATGTATGTTATGTAATTATTATTATTTTTTTACAAATGAAACACTTCTGTCCGTGGATTGTGATAGATGCTCAACAGGAGTGACAAGTGAGAGCAGAGAACGTTTGAAGGCTGTGGGTGATGCTCTCAGCTCCGCACATTTGGGCGTGGCATGGTGTTACCCTCATTTTATTGCTGAAGCAGCTGAGTTTAAGCGACCGGTCCCATATCATGTAGCTGTGTGGTTAGAGGGAGGTCCATGAGTATGGCACTGCTTTGCTCTGCTCTTGTCATAAGCTTTTACATCTCATCTGCAGTGGCTTATGTTGCATTTAAACACGAGTGCATCCATAGGACTATGTCTACTGAACTAAGGCTTCAGGCTTTATTTCCACAAAAAAGTGACACAGCATGTGATAATTGTGGGTTTTTAAAATTTTTAAACTGTAACATATGGACCCACATTCAGTACATCTGCTACAAAGGGATGAATCCTGTGATATAATGAAGAGAGGGTTATAAGCTGAAAGCCTTAGAGACCCATAACAAGCAATCTGAACCAGTTGTGGGATCTAGGCTTTGTAGTGTATTGAAATACTTGAGTGTCTCATGTGATGAAACTTTATGGTTCAACATTTAAGACATCACTAAGTAGCTACATATTTTTTTTATGAAATATGTCAATGAATTTCTTTAAAGTAAGAATTATAAAAAATAGCAATTTAGAAACATTTAATAAAGGGATTTTTCATTTTTTTTTTTACATAAAAAATCTATTAAAAGAAAAAACAAGAGTCATGACAAACACGTTTACTCTTGTTTTCCCTAGAGGAAAAACAATCTCGGCGATTCATTGATCAATCTGAGCAGCTCACTCTTCTTGTGGGATGCCCCTTGTTGACTGGATACATTTCTCAGTAATCATGGTAACGGGGTTTTAAAATTTACAGCTTGTTACCCTTGCTTTATCTAACACGATCCTCAGAATATCCCAATCTAGTAGGTGAGAGAAGTTGTCTTTAGTTCTCCAGATGAGAAAGTGGAGGCCAAGGTCATGGAATCCATCAGTGCTGGTTCATTCACAAACTGATGCCAATTTAGGCAGCAATGCTGGGGGCATTCACTATAGGCACCCCTCCCCTCCTTCCCTCAAATGTGTAGACCTTTGAATGAAGTCCGTAAAATGCCCACCACCCACATCCGAGTGTGGACTCTTGATTAGGGAACTTCAAATGTTTATTACAATGTTTATCAAACTGTGATGCCTGGGACTGCCCCCAGCATCCCCGGGGCACTTGTTAGAAGATGCCAGAGAGTTTGCATTTCTACACTCTTTGGGACGGTTCACAGCAATCTGTGTAAAGCAAGTCCTCCAGGTCATTCTGAAGCATCCAAAGTTTGAGGACCACTGATCTATACCATACAGGTACTTAATTTGTATTAACCTTCAAACAACACACTCTTCCCTGCATTGAATTGTCAATATTGAAGTATTTAAAAGAAAAATTACAGACACTGTAATAATTACTATTATTCTGGGCATCATTGTAGTTTTCTTTTTTCTCCTTGTTATTTTATTGCTGTCATGCAGAGATATTTAAGAAGCATTGTGATTTTCTTTTAAAGAGTGAAACATGGTATTAGTGGAAGACTACCAGCATTGTGCCGATTATTAACGTATTCTTTTGAAAAATAGTGAGAAGTAAAAGAACAGGTTGAGCGGGAAGGAAAAAATTAAAAAATCATGGACTGCTGGGCTATGTTGTTAACAGGAATAGCTTTTAGATTTATTGAATTTGATGGCTAAGATGTTGGTAGGAAAACAGAACAAAAAATGAGTTTCATTTGATTTTTGTTCTTTGTCATAGTCATGAATGTAGTTTGGATTAGGTGAAAACAAATATGGATGGGCATTTTTAAGAGAACAAGGGGCTTGGGGATGTCTGAATAAGTAAAGTGTTTTTCCTTGTTGGGTTAAGTCCAATCCATTGGACCAAGAGTGGAAAAGGTCCTTTATAGTCCATCTAGGTGGTCATTGATCAAATTCACAGTGAAGGGCTCAGCAGTTCTAGGTGGATTGCAGATCTTTTGGCATCTAATAATTAGAAGATGAGAAGATTGTATTTCAGTCTTGAGAAAGACATGGGGAGTTGCTTGGAACTAAGACATGTAGATTTCTGAGGTCTGGTGTGTTGCAGGTTGCTGGTGAAGAAGCTAGCCAGCTCATTTTTACATGGGTCTGAAGGAATTGAGTTTTTACTGTGACTGTGGCAGTAGATCTTAGAAAATTAGTGTAAATGCTCAGAAAGGCAGGAGGAGAGGGCTGCAAAAAGGTAGGGGCTTAGGAAGCTGGACAGTACATTCTATAGCTAAGTGTTCTTTACGCCTTGTTTTCTCTAAAGGACAGTCTGCTTTGCTAACAATATGCACTTTATGCCCTCGTAATTCCTCCCACTTGTGATAAAGCAACTTTTTATTGACTTGAAAGCATTGTTGTCTGTAAGTTTTCTGAACGGGATCAAACGGTATTGTGCTAACTATCTTCATGACTGAATCCTTTTTTTTGTTTTCTTTCTAAAGCAAAATCTCCTGGAGTGCTTTTGTGTATGAAATATATATGAGCAGATTTTGCTGGTGACAGATGGGGGAGCAGCCTCCAGGCACCCCATCCAGTACCCCCTTACTCTTCATGCTTTCTAACTCTATCCCCAGATTCAGCACTTCTAAGGCTTTGCTCTTTTTTTTTTTTTTTTTTTGGTTCAAAGCTAACATAGCTCTAGTTGAATCCAAGGGCACTTTGTGTATCTAAGTAGGGGTAATTTTTGATAAACTATTTTCATGGACTTATGATGTAGTTTTGGAATGTTGGTGAGGTCCGGAGCCGATGGCCAAGAAAGAATTCTTGAGACATCTTTGGTGCCAAAAAGGTGGTTTTATTAAAGTATGGGAATAGAACCCATGGGCAGTGTGAAGGGTGACTGGTTATATACTTGGGAGTTGGGGGAGGTAAGGATACAGGGGTGTGACCAAGAGGACTCTGATATGCTAAAGCAGACTCCCAGGATACTGGAGGCCTGGCTATTGTCAAGCTAAGGTTGTTTCCTTCTCTAGCAAAGCATTAACACAAAGACAGTTGGGAGCTTCCTGGAGAAATGTTATACTCTGCCTGCCTCAAGTATTTGTCAATGGACTGCAGGTTATAAGGACATTTTACTTTATTTATAATCCCTTCTGCCTCTGTTTCCCACATCACTAAGGAGGGGAGCGTGATGTTAGGGCTCTAGGAAATTGGGTCTGTGGGTCTCTGGAAGTCAGGTTATTGATAAGAATGCTTTTTCCTTGTAAATCACTAAGACATTGGTAACTGATGGAGACTCACATTCTGCAGGTCTGTGATGTCTGTCAGTGAACCATTTGCTTTTTCCTTCCCTTAGTTGTAGGGCAGGCAGGAGGTCCTGGGGAATGTCACACAGATCCCACCTTTGGGGTGGGGGTGTCAGCTTGTGCTTTGTCCTCCGCTTGCCTTCTGCTCCCTCATCCCTTACACTGGCCCTGTGCTCTCTCTCTAACCTTCACAGCGGCCCTGTTCCCTAGGGATCAATGATACCACTGCACAAGTGAAGCCTCTGAGCCATGGAAGGTTGGAGTAACTTCCTTAAGCTCACACATCTGGATGGCTAACCTCTACCTCTCTCCTTGGCAGTCCCCAGTGAGACTTCGAACTGTATCCTCTCAAACTTTGTTCCTGGCACTTGATAGATGAAGATCCAATTTCCGATCTGTCTTGTCATTTATCGACAATTTCTTAGGCTCGAATCAAATTCTTGAGGCACTGCTAAACACACCAGCGAGCGTCATGGAGAGAGGCATAGCCCTACAAGTAAAGCATTTGTAATCTAGTTGGAGAGACTAGATAAAGAGGGATGATAAGGAACCCCTGGCAAATAAGAGACTTCGAGAAACAGAGGGATTTTTTTTTTCAAAGATTTTATTTATTTATTTGACAGAGAGAGAGACAGCGAGAGAGGGAACACAAGCAGGGGCAGTGGGAGAGGGCAAAGCAGGCTTCACGCTGAGCAGGGAGCCCGATGCGGGGCTCGATTCCGGGACCCTGAGATCATGACCTCAGTTGAAGGCAGATGCTTAACGACTGAGCCACCCAGGAGCCCAGAGAAAGAGAGGGATTTTCAGGGGAAGAGCAATGGCTCTGGGCTGGTCTGGACGGGCTCTGTGGAGATGGAACCTGACCTGTGCCGAAATTAAAGAGTAGACTAGTTCAGAGTATAGGATCTAGAATCCTATTGCCTGGGTTCTGATTCTCGGCCACTTGCTCTGTGCTATACTCTTTGGAAAATAATTTCTTGGGCCTCAGTCCTTCCTGGGCCTCCGTTCTTTTACATTTAAAATAGAAACGGCCTATCTTATGATTATGGCAAAGATTAAATGAAGGGCTATCTGTGAATGCTTCCTGCGAAACTAGCATGGAGTACACTCAGTAAGCCCTTACTGTCCTTCTACAGTTGTCGTCATTACAACTAAAGCTACAAAGGCATGAAAGGGTTAAGTGGTGGTTGGGGCCTTCATTATCTGCAGAACCTGAGAAGTACCACGGAGGGACCCAGAGCACAGTCTGAAAGCCAGAGGTAGAGAAATGTAGGAAAGGGAACCTGTCGCAGAAGCTGATGTCCCTGGAGAGATCCCACATCTGGAGACAGACCTCCTTTTGCCACTGCCATTAGCCAGAAAAGTCGGTGCAGATGTACCCTTTGAATGAAGTGGTCCAAGAAACCCGAACCTCAAACCCAAAGCACAGGTAGGGATGTTGGGGGCCGTGAGGAGATCGCACTCCTGTTTGGAGGCATGCCTTTGGACGGTGCGAAAGTAAGGAATATTTTTGTCGTCTGAGTCTTCTTGTCCTCCTTTCCCTCCTGGGCTGGATTCTCAAGACGCCCATGAGAAATGTGTGTGTTTGTGCTGTGGGTGCATAGGCCTCAGTGGGCACCTAGAGCATCAAGGCACTGGACAAATGAACCATAGATAGCTATTGGACATGCCTTTAAAATGTCAATTATTTTCCAAGGTAATATTTCAGACAAATGACACCTATAATTTTTATCTTAAGGTGTAGCCTGAAAATTCAAGACCCTGGTGTCCCATTAGTTTGTCCCCTTTGAATGCCTCAGGAAAGAACATGAATCTTTTCTATATTTACCATGTCCTTTCTGGATAAAGATGCTGGCGATGGCCAGAGTTATAAGAATGATTGAGATCCTTTGTCTACCCTGCCCCCTCCCACCACAACAGATTCAAGCTCCTTATTTCCTGGCCAAAACCTTGGCTTTTCATCTGTATTTGAATTTAGCAATTCCTGGTTTCTCTAAAGTTAGTTGCCCCAAGTTGTGGAAATTGTTCATATTTACTGCCTTTCACTGTCATTTAATACTTTGAGGCAGAAATCTAGCAATTCACATGGAATTTACCATGGACATACATCCAATCCCTGTTATCCATGAAGCTTGAGCATAACACAGAGCAGAGTGAGCTGCTAAAGACAAAAAAGAGGAAGCGTTCTCTCTAATGCAAAATGGCCCAAACTATGTGCAGCACAAAATATATTACAGGAAGTTTTTAAGATGATCAAAATATATAGAGTTTCTGAAATGCTAAACATCTTCTGGAGCTCAAATCTGAGTCTGGAAGAGATCTGAGATATCAAGAATTAACTCCCTTTGTGTGTCATTAGGTTTAGGATAAATAAACATGGAAGGGAAGTGTAGCTGTTTAGAGGCCTTTTAAAAACAGATCAGGACACTTGAAGATTTGATTTGAAAAGGCAGGGGAAGAAAATAATGAAAGAGAGCTTTGATCTTTTATTTACCGATTCTCTTAATCTCCTACTTGCGCTTCCTGCTTTTCAACCAGAATGGCTCAGACCAAAAACAATAGCAAATAATTATAAAAGCAGCAGGACTATTTTTCTGTGTTGACTTTTTTTCCCCTAATACTTCTTTGAATTAATTGAACTTTCCTTTAAAATTTGTAAAAATGATTTTTGATCATAAAAATGTTTAGAAAATATGTACCTGTAAAGATTTTTTTAATTTATTTTTTTTATTATGTTATGTTAATCACCATACATTACATCATTAGTTTTTGATGTAGTGTTCCATGATTCACTGTTTGCGCATAACACCCAGTGCTCCATGCATTACGTGCCCTCCTTAATACCCATCACCAGGCTAACCCATCCCCCCACCCCCCTCTCCTCTAGAACCCTCGATTTGTTTCTCAGAGTCCATCATCTCTCATGGTTCATCTCCCCCTCCGATCTCCCCCCCTTCATTCTTCCCCTCCTGCTATCTTCTTCTTCTTTTTTTTAACATATAATATATTACTTGTTTCAGAGTGTACCTGTAAAGATTTTTAAAAAGTCAAAACCTCCATGAGATACCACCTCACACCAGTCAGAATGGCTAAAATTAACAAGTCAGGAAA
>NW_028032979.1:0-554 GCF_054177405.1 Leptonychotes weddellii
CTGGTAACCATCAGTTTGTTCTCTGTAGTCTAAGAGTCTGTTTCTTGGTTTGCTCCCCCATCCCCCCTTTTTTCCCTTTGTTTATTTCTTAAATTCTGCATGAGTGGAATCATATTGTATGTCTTTCTCTGACTTATTTGCTTAGCATTATACTCTCTAGCTCCATCCATGTTATTGCAAATGGCAAGATTTTATTCTTTTTCATGGCTGAATAATATTCCTGTGTGTGTGTGTGTGTGTGTGTGTGTGTGTGTGTCTTCTTTATCCATTCATCTATCGATGGACACTTGGGTTACTTCTGTAATTTGGCTATTGTAAGTAAGGCTGCAGTAAACATAGGGGTGCATGAATCTCTGTGTTTTTGTATTTTGGGGTTAAATACCTAGTAGTGCAATTATTGGATCATAAGGTAGTTCTATTTTTAACTTTTTGATGAACCTCTGTACTGTATTCCACAGTGGCTGCACCAGTTTACACTCCCATCAGCAGTGCCGGAGGGTTCCTTTTTCTCCACATCCTTGCCAACACTTGTATCTTGTGTTTTTGATTTTAGC
>NW_028032980.1:0-554 GCF_054177405.1 Leptonychotes weddellii
AAGCAGTGATCAAAAACCTCCCAAAAAACAAAAGTCCAGGGCCTGATGGATTCCCTGGGGAATTCTACAAAACATTCAGAGAAGAAATAATACCTATTCTACTGAAGCTGTTTCAAAAAATACAAACAGAAGGAAAACTTCCAAACTCATTCTGTGAGGCCAGCATTACCTTAATCCCCAAACCAAGCAAAGGCCCCATCAAAAAGGAGAATTTCAGACCACAATCCCTGATGAATATGGATTCCAAAATCCTCAACAAAATCCTAGCTAATAGAATCCAACAATACATTAAAAGGATCATCCACCACGACCAAGTAGGATTTATCCCCGGGATGCAAGCGTGGTTCAACATTCGCAAATCAATCTATGTGATAGAACACATTAATAAGAGGAGAGAGAAGAACCATATGGTCCTCTCAAATGATGTAGAAAAAGCATTTGACAAAATACAGCATCCTTTCCTGATTAAAACTCTTCAGAGTATATGGATAGAGGGAACAACATTCCTCAAGTTCATAAAATCCATCTATGAAAAACCCACAGCGAATATCCTC
>NW_028032981.1:0-554 GCF_054177405.1 Leptonychotes weddellii
ATTAATGCAATTCTTAATCTCAGGAAACAAACTGAGGGTTGCTGGAGTGGGGGGTGGGGTGGGAGGGATGGGGTGGCTGGGTGATAGACACTGGGGAGGGTATGTGCTCTGGTAAGCGCTGTGAATTGTGCAAGACTGTTGAATCTCAGATCTGTACCTCTGAAACAAATAATGCAATATATGTTAAGAAAAAAAAAAAAGAAGAAGATAGCAGGAGGGGAAGAATGAAGGGGGGGAAATTGGAGGGGGAGATGAACCATGAGAGACAATGGACTCTGAAAAGCAAACTGAGGGTTCTAGAGGGGAGAGGGTAGGGGGATGGGTTAGCCTGGTGATGGGTATTAAAGAGGGCACATTCTGCATGGAGCACTGGGTGTTATGCAGAAACAATGAATCATGGAACACTACATCAAAAAATAATGATGTATGGTGATTAACATAACAATAAAAATATTTTAAAAAAAACATAGACAAAGGGGTTTGGAGAGTTTCTGAGTTGGTGAACACCTAGAGGTGCTGGGAGTAGAGTGTGAGGAGACAGCATGGCAGCTCTG
>NW_028032982.1:0-554 GCF_054177405.1 Leptonychotes weddellii
GTTAAGTAACTTGCTCGACCTCACATATCTGAGAAGTAACAGAGCTGGGACTGAAATTTAGAGATTTGGAAGTATATGCTTTTTCAATCCAGGGAAGCTGCTTCCATCTGGTTATAGTTAAAAAAAAAAAAAAGGAAAGGAAAAGGAAAGGAATAGGAAAGGAAAAGGAAAAGGAAGGAAAAGGAAAAGGAAAGGAAAGGAAAAGGAAAAGGAAAGGAAAGGAAAGGAAAAGGAAAAGAAAGGAAAGGAAAGGAAAAGGAAAAGGAAAGGAATAGGAAAGGAAAAGGAAAAGGAAGGAAAAGGAAAAGGAAGGAAAAGGAAAAGGAAAAGGAAAGGAAAGGAAAAGGAAAAGGAAAGGAAAGGAAAAGAAAAGAAAAGAAGAAAAGAAAAAGAAAAGAAAGAAAGAAACAATGCTGTTGTGCACTAGAATTAAATAGGAATACTTCCATTATATAAAATATAATGAAGGTATGTGAGGTTCTTGACCGGATAAACAGAATAAAATCCTATTATTTTTTTTTTTCATTAGGAATTCAGTTTGGGGATGAGTTTCA
>NW_028032983.1:0-554 GCF_054177405.1 Leptonychotes weddellii
TGCATAACACCCAGTGCTCCATGCAGAACGTGCCCTCCTCAATACCCATCACCAGGCTAACCCATCCTCCCACCCCCCTCCCCTCTAGAACCCTCAGTTTGTTTTTCAGAGTCCATCATCTCTCATGGTTCGTCTACCCCTCCGATTTCCCCCCCTTCATTCTTCCCCTCCTGCTATCTTCTTCTTCTTCTTTTTTTTTCTTAACATATATTGCATTATTTGTTTCAGAGGTACAGATCTGAGATTCATATCTTCCAGTCTTTATCTAGAACAAACATTTATCCCTTGTGAATTCTGAAGAAACAATAAACATCAAGTGTTTTTAAAATGTCACAGCACTCCAGCAACCCTCAGTTTGTTTCCTGAGATTAAGAATTCCTCATATCAGTGAGGTCATATGATACATGTCTTTCTCTGTTGGGTGGGAGGGATGAGGTGACTGGGTGATAGACACTGGGGAGGGTATGTGCTCTGGTAAGCGCTGTGAATTGTGCAAGACTGTTGAATCTCAGATCTGTACCTCTGAAACAAATAATGCAATATATGTTAAGAAA
>NW_028032984.1:0-554 GCF_054177405.1 Leptonychotes weddellii
TCAAGGAGTGGAGTCTTACTTGCCCACCCTTCCAAAATGGGCTGGCCTTGTGACTTTCTCTGACTAATAGATGTGGTGAAAGTGACTTCCCAAACCAGAACACTGCCTTGAGGATGTCACAGAAGGAAGCTGGTCTAACCTACTGGGAGATGAGGGGCCATGGGATAAACAGAGGGGCCCTGGATGAAGCTGGTACCAACTGCTTCTGGTAAATCCCTCACCACTCCTATGGTCTCCGTCTCTAACTCTCACTAGCACCCCAGAATGTAGAAGTTAAACATAATTCTTCAGAGGCATTTCTTTTGCGAAAGGTATTCAATTCCAGATACCTAAATATGGCTACAAATTCTTTGCACTCAAGGAGTGGAGTCTTACTTGCCCACCCTTCCAAAATGGGCTGGCCTTGTGACTTTCTCTGACTAATAGATGTGGTGAAAGTGACTTCCCAAACCAGAACACTGCCTTGAGGATGTCACAGAAGGAAGCTGGTCTAACCTACTGGGAGATGAGGGGCCATGGGATAAACAGAGGGGCCCTGGATGAAGCTGGTACCA
>NW_028032985.1:0-554 GCF_054177405.1 Leptonychotes weddellii
AAATATACATTGGGCACTGAAAGGTGAAATCTGCATGAATTATTAAAAGATAAAACAGTAGCGCACAAAGAAATTCTGTGCTTGGAGCAGGCTGCATGGCTCATCCTCAAACCCATAAGGATTCACTCTTGGCCAGTTTGGCATTTTTTTTTTTGCCACCTACAATATTTATTTTTTTTATTATGTTATGTTAATCACCATACATTACATCAGTAGTTTTTGATGTAGTGTTCCATGATTCATTGTTTGCGTATAACACCCAGAGCTCCAGTCAGTACGTGCCCTCTTTAATACCCATCACCAGGCTAGCCCATCCCCCACCCTCTCCCCTCTAGAACCCTCAGTTTGTTTCTCAGAGTCCATAGCCTCTCATGGTTTGTCTCCCCCTCCAATTCCCCCCCCTTCATTTTCTCCTTCCTGCTATCTTCTTTTTTTAACATATGTATTATTTATTTCAGAGGTACAGGTCTGTGATTCAAGTCTTACACAATTCACAGCGCTCACCATAGCACATACCCTTCCCAGTGTCTATCACCCAGCCACTCATCCCTCCC
>NW_028032986.1:0-554 GCF_054177405.1 Leptonychotes weddellii
AAGGGCCCTATGCACCCCAATGTTCACAGCAGCAATGCCCGCAATAGCCAAACTGGAAAGAGCCGAGATGCCCTTCAAAGATGAATGGATCAAGAAGATGTGGTCCATATATACAATGGAATATTACTCAGCAATCAGGAAGGATGAATACCCAACTTTACATCAACATGGATGGGACTGGAGGAGATTATGCTAAGTGAAATAAATCAAGCAGAGAAAGTCAATTATCATATGGTTTCACTCATTTGTGGAACATAAGGAATAGCACGGAGGACACTAGGTGAAGGAAGGTAAAAATGAGGGGGGCGGAATTGGAGGGAGAGATGAACCATGAGAGACTATGGACTCTGAGAAACAAACAGGGTTTTAGAGGGGAGTGGGGAGGGGAGATTGGTTAGCCCGGTGATGGGTATTAAGGAGGGCACGTACTGCATGGAGCACTGGGTGTTATACGAAAACAATGGATCGTGGATCACCACATCAAAAATTAATGATGTATTGTATGGTGACTAACATAACATAATAAAATTTAAAAAAAACCGACTTTGACTTTA
>NW_028032987.1:0-554 GCF_054177405.1 Leptonychotes weddellii
AAAGATGAAGTGCCAAGAGGAATTCAGGGATGCTCACCCCTAGAATATCTCAATAATTTGATTTGGCTACTTCTTAGAATTGTCATGGGTAATTTAATGCCATGTACACTGTTGCATTCACTTAGTATTTTAAAGATAATTTAACTGGGCTGCATCTCAATCTCATGAGAAACCAGGATCTAAAGGCCTCAACTAAGACCTCTTATCTCTATGCACTTGTGATAAACAGATCTCGACCTCATCATTCAAATTATCTGTTCAGTGTAGCAGAAAAAGGGCTGTATTGTAAGCTACAAGAGGGAAGCAACCCTGTCTGTCTTCATAATCATTAGATCTCTACTGGCCTGCACACTGCCTGATACATTGAGGTACTCAAGAAATAGTTTCTGAATAACAATATATCATTAATTCCATCTTATACAGAAACTATTAATAAATTTTTAACAAATTCCCATATTAAAAAGGCAAAGTACGGAGGGGCGGAGCAAGATGGCGGAGGAGTAGGAGACCTGGATTTCGTCTCCTCTCAGGAATTCAGCTGGATAGGGATCAAA
>NW_028032988.1:0-554 GCF_054177405.1 Leptonychotes weddellii
AAATCTATGGGTTCAGAGCAATCCCTATCAGAATTCCATGGCTTTTCTCACAGAAATAGGACAAACAATCCTAACATTTATATGGAACCACAAAAGACCCTGAATACCCAAAGCAATCTTAAAAAGAAGATGGCAGGGCGCCTGGGTGGCTCAGTTGGTTGAGCGACTGCCTTCGGCTCAGGTCATGATCCTGGAGTCCTGGGATCGAGTCCCGCATCGGGCTCCCTGCTCAGCGGGGGGTCTGCTTCTCCCTCTGCCCCTCCTCCCTCTCATGCTCTCTGTCTCTCATTCTCTCTCTCTCAAATAAATAAATAAAATCTTAAAAAAAAAGAACAAAAAAAAAAAACAAGCATTTGTAATGTTAACAATGCCAGAATCTGGAGACAAATTTCTTCTTTCAAATTTCCCATCATTCTGAGGTAGTTTAAGGTAAAAACGTGAAAGAACAGGAGACTACGCCAAGCCCAGGACTGCGGGCAGCACCTCGGACAGCTCCCGGCTCCGTCCCTCCTCGAGCAACCGGGCATCACCGAACACCCGCATATAAATCAGGA
>NW_028032989.1:0-10215 GCF_054177405.1 Leptonychotes weddellii
TGCCTTCCGAAGAGGCTGCGCCATGTTGCCTTCCTGCCGGCAACGCACGAGAACCCTGCTGCCCCACGTCCTGGCCCGTGTTCGGTGTCGTCGGCGTTGTGGGTTTGGGTCCTTCTGATGGGCGTGCAGATGTCTCCCTGCCGTTGTCATGGGCATTTCGCTGATGACACGGGACGAGGAGCGTGTGTTCGGGTGCTCGTCTGCGTGTCTTCTGTGGCGAGGGGCCCGTTTGGGTCTTGGGCCCATGTTTTAATTGGGTTGTTTTCTTACTGTTGAGTAGAGAGTTCTTTGTGTATTTTGGACCACAGTCCTTGATCAGGCAAAGATCTTCTCCCACCCGAGACTTGTCCACTGCTCTCGTGGAAGCGTCTTTGGCAGAGCAGAAGTTCAAATTTCAGTGCAGGCGGGTTCTTTGGTTTCGTCTTTCACGGACCTGTGTTTGGTGCCGCGTGTAACAAGTCACGGCCAAAACCAAGTCCCTTCTTGGGGAGACGGTTTTTCTTTAAGAGACGGAAGGGCTGAACTGTTCACAGCCTTTTTGCTCCTGGGTTTACTGAGGTGTATTTTTTGTATAAGCCGCGGTGCACCTGCTCCATCACCAAGGGGGAGAGCGGGCCGATGACACGCTGAACCGGGCAGCAGACACTGAGTAAAAAGGACGTTTCCGTCTGGCAACTTCCAACCAGAACTGTGCTGGGACACGAGAGAGAAAGCTCCTTCAGTGACAGGACGTTCTTTGCCTAACGTTGCTCGCTCGGGGCACTGCGGGAATACAAACAGGGCCCCGAGGACCTGGAGCTTGATAAGACCCAGTCTGATGAAGGCCGAGGGAATGCAGCCCAGGCTGGTGCGGGACGGGGCCGGGGGCCAGATGGGGGTCCAGGCTTCCCTGGAGCAGCCTGAGGGGCTGCTCGTGCTGGACAGAGGGGTCCCTTCCTCCATTTCCAGTCTGCCCAGGGACGGAATGTGGGCCCCTCCCAAATCCCTATGTCGGAACCCTAACCCCAGTGTGACGGTGTTAGGAGGTGGAGCCCTTGGGAGGTGATTGGGTCGTGTGGGTGGGGCCCCCCAGGCATGGGATTAGTGCCCCAGTCAAGGGCACCCCAGAGAGCGCCCCTGCCCCTTCCTTGTCTCTTCCAGTTTCTGGAGACGCCCGAGCTCCTGGCCCCTCCTTGGCCTTCAGAGCCCGCAGCTCCTGCCAGCATCTCTGTGCCGCTCATCACCTCTCCTCCTCCGGCCGTTTTAAGGACCTTTGTGGTCCTGTCTTGGGGTCGCTGGATAATCCAGGATAATGCCCCACGGCAGGGTCCTTAACTGAACCACGTCTACAAAGACACTTCTGCCACGTGAGGTGCCAGTCCCAGGTTCTGGAGCTCAGGACGTGGGCGTCTTTGGGGCCATGATTTTGCCTCCCACGTGGGCACGCTGTGGCCTATGACAGGGAGGCAGTTCCACCAGGAGGTGGGCGTCATCCCTCTGGAGCCCTAGCCCCTCCTCGCTGGGACTCCAGGCCCTCACGCTGGTTTCCCAATCTCTGCGAGTCTCCGTGGCCACTCCTTAGGACCCTGTGTGGCAGCTGCGTCCCCCCCAAAGGTCTTCTAATCAGATCCCCCTGCGTGGGCCAAAGGTGATCTCGGGGCTGATTGCGGACCCGAAGGAAGTGTGGCTGCGTGAACCAGACTGGGAGGGGCCGGCGGGAGGTGGGCGCGGGGCCTGCCAGGGAACCGGGCCACGTCTGTGCGCTCGCCTCCCTCCCCCTGCGCCCAGCTGCAGGGGAGAAGGTGCTGGTGGGGAGAGCCGCAGGGCTGATGCCTGAGGCCTGGTTCCCACTCATGTCCACCCTGGGCAGGGCCCCCAAGCCTACACCTCCCGCCTGCTCCCCTCCCAGAGCTCCTGGCACCTGGCGTCGGTCTACCTTCCTCTTCTCGGGACAAGTGCTGAGCAAGCCTGCGTCCAGTGCCGTGCTCGCCCAGGGTGGGCCTGAGCGCCAAGCACAGCCCTGCTGGCAGACCTCGGCCAGGCCTGCGGAGCACACCCGGAGGGCACGGGGAGGGCACGGTCGTCCCGACTGCCCATCCCCGGTGGGGGGGGCACAGTTACCAGCAGATGTGGTCCTAGTTCTAGCCTCCCTCCCGTGAACTTGAAGAAAAACGAATAGATTGCCGTTCCACTTGTAGGGCAGAATGTGCCCTGAGCGCCGGGATTTCCCGCGTGTCCCGCCCCACGGAGGGCCGCCCACTGCAACACCCGCCAGAGGGGTGAACCTCCACGACATGCCAGCGGCGCCCCAAATCTGTGTTTGCCTCAGGTCCCTCGGCGCGCTGCCTTCTTGGCTCTAGACAGACGGGGAGTGATGCGCATCCACCGCTACGGTGTCCCACGGCATGGTCACCGCCCTAAAATCCTCTGGGCTCTGCCCGCCATCCGTCCCTCCCCCTCCCCAGGCAAACTCTGGTCTCTGCACTGTCTCCACAGTCGTGCCTTTCCCGGAACGCCATACCGTGGGGACCGTGACACCGGCTTCATTCACTCGGTTCCGCACTGAGGGTTCCTCCCTGTCTCCGTGGCCTGAGAGTCCGTGTCTTTCTGGCCTGCAGGGTATTCTGTTGTCCCCATGGACCACAGTGTGTTTATCCGTCACCTGCAGAAGTACAGATTCCATCAGTTATGGCCAAGGCTGCTAACACACCCGCGTGCAGGTCTTTGTGGGGCGGGGGCTTTCCCTTAACCGCACAGCGCTCTCAGTCCCAGGGCTCTGGGGTGACTTGTGTCCCCGAAACTCTGTATGTCGAAAACCTAACCCCCAGGACCTCAGAAGGAGACCTTATTTGGAAATAGGATTGTTGCGGATGGGAATTCTTTAAGGCGAGGTCGTTAGGGTGGCCCCTAACCAAACATGGCCAATGTCCTTATAAGAAGAGGACATTGGGACGCCGACGTGCACACAGGGAGGGGGCCGGGTTACGATGGAGACAGAGAGCGTGGGGTCCTGCTGCCGGCCAGAGAGGCCTGCAGCCAGCAGAAGCTGGAAAGGCCTGGGACCGACCCTTCAGAAGGAGCCAGCCCTGCTGACAACTTCACTTTGGACTTCCAGTCTCCGGGACCTGAAGATGATCCACTTGTGCTGGTGAAGCCCCCTGTCTGTGGGGCCGGTTACGGCAGCCCACACACTGGTGAGCACACTCCATCTCCTCCAGCCCTGGCAGCCCGCGAGGTCGCTGCACACGAGGACTCGGGCCCAGCAGCCCCCTGGGGCAGGCAGCCCCAGCCCACGGCTTCTCTGCTCACCCCACTCACCGCTGGCTCCCGGCACCCACACTTCAGCCCCTGGGGACCTGGAGAAGTTTGTGCTCAAAGAGCAGGCGGTTGACATTAGCCCGTGACAGTCACCCACCAGTGAGTCAGGAGCCCCCTGAGCAGACCCCGTGTCTCCTAGAGGTTTGGAGTTGAGGCAGTTGGGCACTCTTGCCCCCAGCCCTGCCGCCCTGCAGCCCCCAGCCTTGTGGCTCCCCAGCCTTGCAAACCCCCAGCCCCGCAGCCCTGCAGCCCGCAGCCCCCAGCCCGGCAGGCTTGCAAGCTCGCAGCCCCCCAGCCCCTCAGCCCCGCAGCCCTGCAGCCCCCAGCCCCGCAGCCCTGCAGCCCTGCAGCCCCCAGCCTGGCAGGCTTGCAAGCTCGCAGCCCCCCAGCCCCTCAGCCCCGCGGCCCTGCAGCCCCCAGCCCCGCAGCCCTGCAGCCCTGCAGCCCCCAGCCTGGCAGGCTTGCAAGCTCGCAGCCCCCCAGCCCCTCAGCCCCGCAGCCCTGCAGCCCTGCCGCCGCCCGGCACAGTCTGCAGCTGACGAGGCACCAGTGGTTGTTTCTGCAAGAAGAGCAGCTTCAGCTCCGTCTTTCTTCCTGCAGTTGTGGAGCCAGGTCTCTGGAACCCCATTCGTCAAAGCTGCAGGCTGAGGAGGGACCATGGCGCACAGAGGCCATGGCCAGCCTGAAATGACCTTGGCCACAGGAAATGCCCTTTGTGATGTCACAGTTAATTACTGCCGGGAGGAAGGCCGGCGCCCAGTGAGTGAGCTGTGCAGGCAGACCTGCTCCCTGGCTGGGTACACGGCACGAGTGCTGGGAACGGGGGCTTCAGTCCTGGCGCCTCTGTGGGGCTGCCTGGGGGCTTGACGTTCCTGCTCCAGGTGGCCCTGGAGAGGAGGGGAGGATGGGGGCAGGGGAGGTCACCACTCTGGGGGGCCACAGGCCCAGAAGTGCAGCCCAGCCGCCCCCCTCTGCCCACCCCCCTTCCCAGCGCAGTGAAGGCCCTGCTGTGTGTCCTAGTGGGCTCTGTTCCCAGATGCCCACTGTCTCCTCCCAAAATCTCTGGGATGGGGGTCCTGTACCCTAAGAACAAAGTCAGACTTCTTCACCTGGCCGGATCCCACGCGCCCCCCCCCCCCCGCCACCCCCATCCTTGGCTCTTCCAGTGCTTCTTGCCCAGCCTGCTGTTTGTGTGTCTCCAGAGCCCCGGGCTGTGCCCAAGCCGGGCCCTCACCCCCGCCAGGCACTCAGGGCGCTTGGGCGCATCCAGTTGCGCCGCAGACGCAAACTCCAGTCCGCTAGGAGCTCAGACTGTGAGGGACTCTCGTGCCACGATCCCGTACACCAGCTCTGCGACCCTGCCGCGGAACCAGCCCAGGGAGGCTGGTGTCGTTAGGAACGCAGAATTCTGGGCGCCCTTCCCTGAACCGCACACCGCCAGCCCGCAGCTCCGCCAGATGGCTCCCGCTTTGGCCCCGCCAGGCCGCGTGTCATCGACCGTCAGGGTTTTACTTGACGGATGAGAAAACTGAGGCACAGAGGGCCCAAGTGGCCTGCCCAGGGACCCCCCAGTGAGGAAAAGGCAGAGCCGAGGGCAGACCCTGGGACTCCGAGCTGGGGACACGTCCTGCTGCTGCCGCCCTGACCTCGGGCCCCTGGGCCTGGGCTTCTGGGGGGAAAGACACCGCTTCCTGATTTGGGGCCGCCCACCCGGCTGGGCCTGGGGCTGTGGATGGATTGAAGTCCCTTGCACCAACCCCCACCCCCACCCCCATGGCTTGGGAGGTGACCGGAGATTAGCTGCTAAACAAGTAAAAACCCTGTTTACCTGCAACAGAAACTACTTGAGCTTTTACCTTTCACCCAATCGATGCCGCGTCTGCAGGCGGTCGATACCTGGCTCTGTGGGGCTCCGGAACCCTGAGGTCCCACTTGGGGGCTGGGAGGGGGGCAGGGGCATGTCTGGGGGATGTTGGCGAGGGGCTGCGAGGAGCCCAGAGAGCCCTGGTGGGGAGCTCCCAGTCCTCACAGAAGTCGGCGGGCGGCCCCTGGTCTGCACCCCCTGTGCCCCCGTCTCTGGGCCTAAAACCAGAACCAGGCCACGGGCTTATAGATGCTGCCCACTGCTGAGTGCAAATGCCGGTATAGAGCAGGTGCCCAATGGGTGTTGACTGTGCCTGTGGTGAGAACCTTCCTCCCCTCCTGCCTGTAATCTGCCCGCCTCTGCCCAGATTCCGGGTGCCTCGGTGGCTCTGCGGCCCGCCTTCCCCAGAGCCGAGCTGGGCTGGGGAGGGGGCTTTCTGGCCACCTGACTGTCCCTTCGGCTCTGCTCAGTGGATTTGGCCTCCACCTTTTTCTCCTCCTGGTCCAGGAGACACCCACAAGGAGCTGAGGGGAGCTGAGGGTGCCCAGGGCGGCCCCTGTGGCCAGGCTGAGCCCCTCGGCGACCCTGTTGGTTGGGGACTGGGCTTCGAGTGGCTGCCTCTGAGAAGGGGCCATCCTGACAGAGGGTGAGGGGGCGTCCACTAGACATGGGCTTGGCACCAGGTGTGGCCTGGGGAGAACAGGTACGGGGTTCTGGACCCTCTCAGGTGGTGGAGAGGGTTCTTGAAATTACCCCAGGGGGACCCTGTTGACCCCTGCCCACTTCCATCCAGACAGTCTGGATGGGCGGGGCCCCCACCGCGGGAGAGAGGACCCCCCAGGACACCAGGATGCTCCCCTAACACATGAGACAGAGGCTGTGGAGACAACGGGAAGCAAGCACTGGCTGCCCGGCCAGAACGGGGGCCTCTTGGACTGGGGCCAGGCAGTGGCCCTCTCCGTTTTTAGCTAATGCCACTTGGCGGTAAAGTTTGAGGTGAGGGTGGGTTTTAAGCCCCTGCTTGTTTTGTGACTGAGCTTGGTCTTGGGAGACAGATACATTTTCAAGGGGCCCTTCTGACACATTTACTGCTGGAGCTAATTAAAAAGCCCGACCTGGTCTTGGCAGGGGCGTCGTTGCTATACTTAATCACACCTCCAGAAATCCCAGCCTGTGATGGGAAACTGCTGGAGAAGTGGGGCTTCTGGTGGGGGGAGCGGGAGGCCCCCCACGCCCGGCCAGGCTCTCGCTCTGAGCGAGGACTCTGTGGGCCACCAGCCCCTGCCTTGAGGGGCTTGTGGGGTCAGGCTCTGGGCCGGGAGGTCTGGGAGAGAAGGTGGGGGGGCAGGGAAAACTCCCTGGTCCCGGGGAGCTGGAGTCTGAGGCCCCCCCCATCGTGGGGCCTGTGAAGGTGTATTGTTGGGGGGAGTTTGTCCTGGCTGCGTCGGTGCTCACCCCTGGGCGATCAGGCACGTACCCACGTGACCGGGGTGCTGAGGGCCGTGGGGGGTGGGCCCCTGGCGTCTAGGACCACTGCCATCCAGGCGGCTGAGGGCGTCACAAGCTGCATGCCTTTCCAAGGGCTGTCCTACTGTGCGCTAGACCCTCATGGCGAGGTCGCCACCCTCAGGACACAGGAAGGGTGGGTGGGAACACTTCTCTGCTTCCAGGGGAGGTCGAGGCCAGGGGAGGAGTGGTGGTAGGGTCGGGCACAAATGGCGGCCCCTGCCCCCCTCAGCCTAAAGGGGCAAGCGACCCCAACAGCCCCCTCCCCCACCCCCCGGAGCCCTCCCAGCATCCGACTCAATTTGGCTTCTTGGAAAAGGCTATTCTTGGGTCTGCTCAACAGGTGCTGAGTGTGGAGCTCGAGTCTGCGCTGATATCAGCTTCCCAAAGTGTCCTGGTCTGGTGCCGAGGCCGCCTCCAACCCTGGCTGGACAGGTGCCCCCCGGGCCTGCTGAGGGCCAGCTCCGTCCTGGCCTGGCTCTGCGGGGAGGGCTCCAGGCTGCAACTGGCAGCCTGCATCCTGATGCTCGGGCCTCACCCAGCACTAGAGAGGGCCTGAGACCCTGACATGGGGATGGATATCACCTCTTCCAGGAAGCCTTCCTTGTCTCCACCTCATCCTGCTACCATGTCATTGCCGGTTCAAAGCCGGGCTCTCTGGAGGAGGCCTGGGCTGTGTCTGAGCTGGTGTTTGGGTCAGATTCTATGCCAGGCCCTGTGCTAGGCCCCTTCTCCAAGGGCTGGCATGGTGTCCACCCAATTCACAGAGGAGAGCCCAAGCCCCCGAGAGGCTGGGTGCCCTGTCCCAGCACCCAGGAGAGCAGGCGCTCAGTGCAGGCTCAGCACATATCTCCTGAGTGAGGGAATGAATGAGCACCCCACCTCTGCTGATGACAGGAGCACAGAGGACCCCTTCAAAGGGGGCCAGCGCTGCTGCTGGGAATCCCTGCTTCCCAGGGAGGGGCGCAGGGTCCAAGGGGCACAGCCTGCAGCCTGGGGCCGTCCCTTGCCCACAACTTTGGTCCTGAGGGGCCAGAACACATCCCAGAGCTGTGCCTGGTCACCCCACCCACCTGGTCCTCAGCCCCTTTCCCTGTCTCTCGACCCCGTCCTGACGCACCCCCCCACCCCTGCGCCCCAGCCCCTGCCAAGAAAGGAGCCCTTGGGCCGGGGACAGTTGGCACAGTGGCTGTGTCTTGCTAGTTAATGAAAGCACAGGGAAGGAACCAGAACGGAGGCCAGCATGGAGGCGGAGGGGTCATGATGGACAGAAGGAAATTTCTAGTTTTTGGCATTCAGCTGCCTCTGCAGTGACATAATCAGGAGGTTTTTACTGACCGGGCAATAAAACAGCTCACAACCGCGGATGCATGTGCTTCAGCAGAGCTGGCCGCGGGCCTCACGGCCTTGGCGAAGGTCACTCCTGGGGCTCAGAGAGGCTGCCTCGGGGCTGGTGGCCCCCAGAGGCTGAGCCCCAAACATGGGCAGGCCCAGGGGTGTGGGGGCTGCAGTCAGTCCCAGACAGAGTCGATGCAGACCCACCCCCTGCTGCAGGAGAGCCTCCCACCACTCCCACACGCCCCGCTGCTGGGGGCTGACCCTGCCCACCCTCTCCGCCTCCCCAGTGGTGCCCATCAGGCAGTGACCTGGGCACCGTCAGCTGGTTGGCAATCTCACCTCCTCAAATCCAGGGGAGGTTAGCTTAGAGGGGGAAGGGGGAAAGAGTGTCATGAGGGCCAGGGTTTTTGTTGAGTGAAGAGGTGGTGGGACCAGGCAAGCTGCACAGGCTTCAAGGACAGGGGCACTGGAGTGGGGGACCGGGGTCCTCGTGCCCGCCCTTGGAGAGAAGCACCAGCAGCTGTGATCCCTGGATTTGCCGCACGGGGGCAGGATCTCACTGCTTCCCAGAGCAAGCAGCAAGAAACAGCACGTGCATCACCCAGAATCTCAACGAAAAAGCCAGGATCACGGGACTCACAGGGGTTCCGAGCTCAGGGACCCTGTGATCACTGGAGCGGGCGTGAGCTCAGAATCCTTCTCCACCTGCAGGAGCCCGGCAGCCACAGGGAGATGGCAGGGGTGGGGGTGGGGCCCTGATGCCCCAGGTTGGGTATCAGTTTTCCGTGCTGCGTAACAAACCACTCCACATTCACTGGCTGGAGAGCCCACTCACGGATCACTGCAGGTTCTGTGGCTCAGAAGTCCGCACAGTGTGGCTGACTCCTCTGCTCAGGGTCCCTGGGCTGGAATCAAGTGTGGCTGGGGCTGGGTTCCTTCTGAGGCTTGTTCTCGTTGTCGGCAGGATTCAGTTACTTGTGGTTGTAGGACTGAGGTCCCAGGTGTCTGGCTGTGGGCCAGGGGCCACCTGTAGGTCCTTGCTGTGTGGCCCTCAAAGGTAGGTCACAACCTGGTTGTTGGCTTCCTTCTTCGAGACCAGCTGATGACATCTTTCTGGTGCTTTTCCTTTTAAAGGTCTCACCTGATGAGGCCAGGCCCACCCAGCAGATTACTCCTATTGATTAACTTGCTGTTGATTGATCAGTGCCCTGATCTAGGAGTGATTTCCCAGCACCTTTGCTAGCCCTATTTTGTTCAAGGAGAGGGGATGATAGAGTGTGTACTTGAGGGGGCAGGGGATCTGCTTCCCACAAGTTTGGTGCAAAGGAAGTAGAGGACTCTGAGCCCTGCGTTCCCCAGGAGGGAGGGCTGGCCAGGGAAATGCCCAGGACCCTGCAGTGGTGGGGATGGAAGGTCCCCAGAGGCCACCCTAGGGGACCTCTCTGGCTTTGCTGCCCTCTGACTCCAGAAGAGGTTCCCTGGGATGCTGGATTGTCAGCCCAAGTTAGCAGAGGAACTTTCCGGCGGGAACCTTAGCCCAGGGCTGGCAAGCCCCCTGGATCTGGGGGCATACAGTGTCTCAGGCCTGCTCTGCCTCTTAAAGATACTTGAACACTCAGATTCAATAATTTATCAGGTCACATAATAAATTCAAGGAATATCTCCAAGGTTTTGAGAACCCGAATTTGACTTCCTCTGGAGTTTTACGATCAGGCAAAGCCATCCATCAGGACTGAGCAGAGATCCATTTGTTAAATGGGACAGCTCCCTTCAGGGCAGGCTAGTTCTCAATGTCCACAAACCCCCTCTCAGGAAAATCTGTGTTGTCAGGAAGGCAAACGTCCTCCAGGGATTCCAGAGTGTGGCCACCCCCAGGCTTGGGGCTTCTGTTGCTGGCTACTTAGAAACTCAGGACAGAGGCAAGTTGGGGGGGCCCTAGGGGAAGGGAGGGAGGATTCCACTGATGGAAGCCTGGGCCAGACATGGCTGGGCCCATGGTGTGGTCAGCATATCCACATTTGCCAGGTCCTCTCCTGGAGGACCTTGTTGCCTCCCAACAAGACCTGCCCGTGGGGCCAGGAGGTGCCCACTGCCCTCTCCAAAGTTAAGAAGAAGCAGAGGTGGGAGCTGGGCCTGGAGGGAGTAGGTGAGGGGCGGCCTCTCAGCAGGAAAGCAAAGGCCCAGCACACACTTACCATCAACATCACTGT
>NW_028032990.1:0-554 GCF_054177405.1 Leptonychotes weddellii
AAATAAATAAATAAATAAATAAATAAATAAATAAAAAAGAAAAGCCCCACTTTGGACTTCAAGGCCCCACAAGGTTGACTTCTGCCTTCCTTTGTATGGTAGACTGTTTGCAAAAATGGCCACAATCCTTTCCTTTTCTGTGTGCATGCCACTTTACGTGACCACAGCTCCTTCCCATCCAAGGATAGAATCTATTTCTCCACCCCCTGAATGTGGGCTAGCCTTGTGACTTGCTTTGGCCAACAGAATGAGGCGGAGATGACACTGCTCTGAGCCCAGGCCTCGAGAGGCCTCGTGTGCTTCTGCTCTCCTTCTTAGAACCTTGCTGAGCTATGATGTGATGTGAACAAGCCCCCGCTAGCCTGCTGCTTGACACAGCCTGGTCACTCCCAGTGACCCAGCCAGCCAGCCAGCCAGCCGATCCTCAGAAGTAGAACTGCCTAGCAGCTGACTACAGATGTACGAATGAACTCAAGAAAACCAAAAGAATGACCCAACAAAGCTCAGCCAACATTGCTAGCCCACAGACTCATACGCTAAATAACTCGTTATTT
>NW_028032991.1:0-554 GCF_054177405.1 Leptonychotes weddellii
TGATATGTGGAATTTAAGAAACAAGGCAGAGGATCATAGGGGAAGAGAGGAAAAAAGGAAACAAGACAAAACCAGAGAGGGAGACAAACCATAAGAAACTCTTAATCAAAGGAAACAAACTGAGGGTTGCTGGAGTGGAGTGGGGTGGGAGGGATGGGATAACTGAGTGATGGACATTGTATTGTAATGAGCACCGGGTAATATTTAAGACTGATGAAAAAAATGCCTACTTCTGAGGGTATCGTGAGGATTATAGAGGATACGTTATGTAGTGGTTAGTGTACCGTCCCTAGCATGTAGCTGCTACTATTATTCTTAATGATGCTCTGGAATTTGGATCTGGAGGGCCCTTAAACCATCAAAACACCCTTGTTGGGGTCATACTTTTAGATATATCACTGAAGATTATAGAATTATCAGACAACACAGAAAAATAATAGAACATGTGACAAGGCCTTGAGGTCTAGGGAGGGCCGAGCACCTGAGGTCATAGCAGAGATGGACAGAGGATTAGGAAAATGAGACCACAACTCTCAGCTGGAGCCATTCCAACA
>NW_028032992.1:0-554 GCF_054177405.1 Leptonychotes weddellii
TGGGGTGGGGTGGGGTGAGGCAGGGCAGCAGCAGGGGAGGGAGGTTGAGAAAGACCATGATTTTGTCGCCATTTTATAAAACATCTTCCTTTGCTTTTACCTGTATTCATAGGCAGGCTAGCAGCACCTGATAATCGTTAATAAGCTCAGCCTCTGCACCTCTCACTTCATCACCTTGACACCCTGAGAGGAAGAGTCAATCTCTCTCTCTTCTTTACTTTTTTAAAATTATTTTTTCCTTTTATTATTTTTTATTTTGAGAGAGAGAGAGAGAGAACGCGCATGTGCAGTGGTGTGGGGAGGGGCAGAGGGAGAGGGAGAGAGAGAGTCCTAAGCAGGCTCCATGACCAGCACGGAGCCTGACATGGGGCTCAATCTCATGACCCTGAGATCATGACCTGAGCTGAAACCAAGAGTGGGATGTTTAACCCACTGAGCCACCCCGGCGCCATCCCCCTCTCTTTTCTAAATGGATGTGAAAACTGTGGCTCAGGGGTTAAGCCACTCCTTCCAGATCGCACCTGGAGTTTGAACCCTGGCACTCCGACTTCAGA
>NW_028032993.1:0-554 GCF_054177405.1 Leptonychotes weddellii
GGCCTTGTCTTTGCCCACCTGAAATATATTTGCAACCCCCAAAGTGACACTCACGATCATTTAAGGTAACCGTCAGAATCTGGAATGTAAGCTCCTGAAAGCACAGCCTTGTATTGGTCTGCGTCCCCCGACCTCCATCTGGGGCTCCCCGACCTCCACCAGGGCCCCCTGACCTCCACCTGGGGCCCCCGACCTCCACCTGGGGCCCCCCGACCTCCACCTGTGTCCCCCCGACCTCCACCGGGGTCCCCCTGACCTCCACCGGGGCCCCCCGACTTCCACCTGGGGCCCCCTGACCTCCACTGGGGCCCCCTGGCCTCCCCTGGGGGCCCCCAACCTCCACCTGTGGGGCTGCGGCCCGCTTTCCTGAGTCCTGTCCTCTTCAAAGGGCCTCAGAGGCCTGTGAGCTTCAGGGTGCTCGGGTGCAAGGCCCGTCTGCTAGCTCAGGGGTTCCAGGTGATTGGGCCCCCCCTGCCTCCTCCCACAGCTCCCCTGCCTGCTAGTGGCCTTGGGGGAGGGGTGTGTCCCACCTGCCCACGTCCCACCACATCCCA
>NW_028032994.1:0-554 GCF_054177405.1 Leptonychotes weddellii
ATCCCCATACATTACATCATTAGTTCTAGATGAAGTGTTCCATGATTCATTGTTCGTGCACAACACCCAGTGCTCCATGCAGAACGTGCCCTCCTCAATACCCACCACCAGGCCAACCCATCCTCCCACCCCCCTCCCCTCTAGAACCCTCAGTTTGTTTTTCAGAGTCCATCTTCTCTCATGGTAGTAAGAGCTGACCTTTAACCACGGGACACACTAGTAAGCATGTAGCATGCTTTCATTCAGCAAATTTTATTAAACATGTCCTATATGCTAGGTTTGGCCACAGGAACTTGGGATTTATCAGTAAATAGAATTCTCGTGGAACTTCCATTCTTGAGGGAAGGGAAAAAAACACAACACTAGACATGGTGGAAAGCTAAGCTAGGCACCATGTTGGGAGAAGCACCAGATGTTCATGGGGACAAAGTCCAAGCTTGGCAGAGTGCACGGGAGCTGCACACCCAGGCTCGTCTAGTTCTCGTTTCCATTTCCGGCTCTTTGCCTTCCTCTGGTGGCAAACCTACCTTCATTCCTCCCCCTTAGTTCCAGTG
>NW_028032995.1:0-554 GCF_054177405.1 Leptonychotes weddellii
TTCCAAATAATTTCCAAAGTGAGCTATCAGTAAGTAAAATAAATTTTTAGGAAACTCTATTAGTAGATAACTGTATGCTGAACATTACACATTAAAGAGTTACTTCTTTTTAATTGAAGTCCAGTTGATACACAGTGTTACACTAGCATCAGGTGTACAATGCAGTGACTTGAAATGTCCCTACATTATGCTGTGCTCACCACAGGCGTAGCTCCCATCTAACACCTACAACACTCTTCCAATACCATTGACGGTATCCCCTCTGCTGCACCTTTTATCCCTGTGACTTTCTCATTAAAAGTTACTATTTTTCAACAAAAATGATGCTAGTGTATAGATTTTTAAATTCGCTAACCTCATTCTCTTCTGCCCTTATCATAGGGAGGACATTCTTCATCTAAAAATCAAGGTGAGGTAGGAGTGACTCTTGTGGTGTTTTGGGGGATGGAAGAAAGAACACTGAAGATGGAGTCAGTAAAAGGATCCAGTTCCTGAAACAAGAAACACTTTGGTGGTTATTTCGGGCAATTTAGACTGCTAGTGGTTGTGCCACT
>NW_028032996.1:0-554 GCF_054177405.1 Leptonychotes weddellii
CCTCCCCATTCTGCTTGCAGGCTTTCCCAAGGGACTGCCTCATATAACAGTTTAGACAGGTAGGACGCTGCTTGAGTTCAGCCCCTTACCTGAACCCAACTGGGTAGGCCCCCTCCCCGCTCCACCCCGCTCCCCTCCCTTGGAGGCGTGCTTTCCTTTGGAGAGGCTGGATTGCTAGCCTGGGGACAGCCTCTGCAGCTGCCCCCACATCTGGCTGCTGCCCTGGCCACCTGTCTGTCCCTGGGTCTTTTTCTGCTCTCCATCCTGCAGGACTCCTTGGGGCTGAGAAGCGGACTAGGGCATGGCTGCCTGTCTGAGATGGAGAGAAAGAAGAAACAAAGCGGAAACTCCCACGTTTATATGCTACATGTCCTGTCTCAGAGGGCCTTACCCAGTGAATGTTAACTTGGTCCGAAGAGGCTAGTGTGGAGTCTGGGGTTCGAGCGGCTGATGACCTCTGGGACACTGCTGCTCTCTGGCCTGGGACGAACGCCTGTTCCTCACCCTTACAGTGTGCTCTGTCATGGCAGTGGCCAGCCTCTGCCCACTCAAGC
>NW_028032997.1:0-554 GCF_054177405.1 Leptonychotes weddellii
TATAATCATAGTCACTAGTAAACATAATTACGAAAACATCTTGCCATATTGTACTCCCATATGGTATTTGTATTTCTCTGTGCTATTTCACTTAGCATAATACCCTCTAGGTCCAACCATGCTGTCACATATGGCAAGATATCATTATTTTATATGGCTGAATAATAATCCATTGGGCATATATACCACATCTTCTTTACCCATTCATCTAACAATGGACACTTAGGTTGCTTTCATAGCTTAGCCATTATAAATAATGCTACAATAAACACAGAAGTGCATATTTCTTGGGGTGCCTGGGTGGCTCAGTTGGTTAGGCATCTGCCTTGGGCTCAGTTCATGATCTCAGGGTCCTGGGATCAAACCACGCGTGGGGTTCCCTGCTCAGTGGGGAGTCTGCCTCTCCCTCTGCCCTGCTCCCCTGCTCATGCACGCACGCATGCATGTGCTCTCTCTCTCTCAAATAAATAAATAAAATCTTTTAAAAAATAAGATCTCATTTTGTTTCCTGAGATTAAGAATTCCTCATATCAGTGAGGTCATATGATACATGT
>NW_028032998.1:0-554 GCF_054177405.1 Leptonychotes weddellii
CTTCTAGGCCCACTGTCCCTGGATTCAGACCGGGTGCCAAAAGAACCCCCAGCTCTGAGATACTAGCAGGAACATCTCAGGCAGCCATCCTGGGCAGATGGTCTAGAGGCTCACAGGAGGCGGCTCCAGGGAGTCTGGGTCTGGAATATTCCACCCACGTCAGTTACAGGTGGAGGAAGACAAGAGTACCCAGGCCCCTCTCTATGCCAGTGACAGTTCCAGCTGAGAAACCGGGGCTCTGGACCCCACCCAACCCACGGTTGGTCCTACCCACACTGTGCCCCTCCTTCCTTTGCTTTGCCCCAAAGCCCAGGGCAGAAGCTTTCCCCTATCACTGTCTTCAAGTAGGGGTGGGCAAGACACCAGCAAGAAAAGGAACTCGAAAGCTTTGCAGGCAGTAAAGCACCTCGTCTTGTTTCTCTTTTCAGGGCTTCAGGCTACCAGTGTGCTGGGTCAGCTGGAAGGGTGCCAGGCTCTGCTCAGGGTGGGTGGGTGAGGGGTGATTTGTTGGTTCGGATTCAGGGGCTGTTCCGGCTTCTACCACCTTCCCAGCC
>NW_028032999.1:0-554 GCF_054177405.1 Leptonychotes weddellii
GACCTTATAACCTGCTGCCCATTGACAATACTTGAGGCAAGAAGCTCCCAACTGTTTTAATATTAATGCCTTGCTAGGGGAAAAAACACCTGGTTTGACAATAGCAAGGTCACCTGGACCTCGTGAGTCTTGTTTAGCAGATGAAAGTCCTTTTGGAACTTCTCTTATCTTTACTTCCTCCAACCCCCAAAGTATATAAATAGTTGCTCCTCAAAATCCCAGGGCAGCAGCTCTTTCTGCCCCTGGGTCCTGTCCCCATGCTTTAATAAAACAACATTTTTGCACCAAAGACCTCTCAAGAATTCTTTTTTGGCCGTTGGCTCCAACCTCACCAACATTCCAAAACTACATCAACGGGAACCTGCGAGCGAGAGCGGGTGCTCAGAGGCACAGCCCACAGCTCGCCTGGCGTCCGAGTGGAGGCAAAGGTGCTGTGGCCTCGAACCCTACCCTGTGGGGTCTGACCTGAGCTGCAGGGACACAGCATCCGGGCTGCCTGAGATTCTAGGACACCCAGCTGGGGACCCGAAAATCACACAGGCGCCCGGTGTGGG
>NW_028033000.1:0-10215 GCF_054177405.1 Leptonychotes weddellii
CTGCTGGAGGCAGAATTGCCCCGCCCTTGCCCCCTCCCGGCTAAGTAATCTGCTCAGGTTTGCTCTCCGGGGCTTTTGTTCCCTGCGAGCTTTCCGTACAGCTTTGGAGGCGGAGAGTGAAAATGGCGGCCTCCCAATCTCCGCCCCGGAGGAGCCGAGAACTCGGGGCCCCGCTCCTCAGTGAGCCCCCAGAGAAAAGCCGCCAGTCACTCCTGTCTCCCCGTTCTCTGGCCGCACTCCGTGCTCACCCGGCCTGCGACCGCGCGTTTCTGTCTCTGGCACCCGACCCCGGGTGGAGTCTCCAAACCCAGCAGATCCCTGCGGTGCACTCCCGCGCGGCTCCTCCCGGGGGAGGAAGGGGAGTCTCCCCGGATCTGCCGCCTGTTGGGTCCCTGCTGGAGGAGCAGGGGCCAGACTGTGCCCCGGATCACAGTTTATGGCAACCCTGAGCTGAGAGCCCGCGCCTCCGCTCCGTCTCTGCAGCCAGGTTCCCCACTCGGATACCTGGGAGCTCTGCTGCACTCAGGCACCCCCATCTTTCTGTGACCCCAAGGGTCCTGAGACCACACAGTCCCACGAGGGTTCCACCCCCCGCTTAGCCACTGGAGCGACGCCCTTCAGCGGAGCAGACTTCTAAAAGTTCCGATTTTGTGCTCTGGGGCTCTATCACTTGCCAGAAGCGGCGGACGGAGGCCCCTCCCCCGCCATCTATCCTCCCGAATATCGCCTCGGATTCACTTCTCCGCACGTCCTACCTTCCAGAAAGTGGTCGCTTTTCTGTTCAGAGAGTTGCTGCTATTCTTTTCTTCGATCTCCTGTTGAGTTTGTAGGTGTTCAGAATGGTTTGATCCCTATCCAGCTGAATTCCTGAGAGGAGACAAAATCCAGGTCTCCTACTCCTCTGCCATCTTTAGGCATATTTCTTAATCAGATTTTCACTAGTGAAGAAATAAAAGTATTTTCAAAAATCTTTTATTTAAAAATTTGCATTTTCATCCCTGTGGCTTTAGTCTAAGGGTACAACTTCTTTAGTACTTATCAATCTTACCAATTTTTGAAAGATTGTCGAAGCAGGTAAGAAATCAAAATGATTTATTAAATAAAAAATGTAACCGTATATCCCTTGTGACATAAATACCAAATTCCTAGCTTTCTTTGGGAAAAATGCAGTAGAGAGTATTATTCTTTTTAAAAAGGAAAGAAAAACTGAAATTTTACTTCATTAAATACCATAAACCCAATAATAAAACACTATTCACCTGACAATTTTAACCAAATAGACTAGTTTAATCTCTTCCCCACCTCTCTCCTTGGGAAGTGCCAGTTATATAACCTTTATCCTTCTTTCAAGATAGACATATGTAATAACATATTAACATATAAATAGAAATACCGTATGATCCAGCAGTTCCACTCTGGGAACATATCCAAACTCAAAAACAGATGGAAGCAAACACTTGATGTAAAACCAAAAAGAATTTCCAAAACAGAAATTCAAGTTAGTCATTATATAGTATAAATACACACAGCCAGTCTGATATCCATCCCTCTACTTTATTTTTTATTATTTTTTTTTATTATGTTCAGTTAGCCACTGTTTAGTACATCATTAGTTTTTGATATAGTGTCAGTGATTCATTAGTTGTATATAACACCCAGTGCTCATCACAACACGTGCCCTTCGTAATACCGGTACATCCTCTACTTTAAAGCTAGGGCCACTCTGTGGATTTAGTTTTATTTCACAATTTTATCCCAGTCTGGCTTTGGAGAGGGAGTGGTAAACTGATAAAATAAACTGAAATATAACATAAACTATTTATAATGTTTTTTCTATGTCCAAGACGTTTTACTAAACACTTTGGACATGCTTTTCATTATAATCCTCAATTATATACACGTTGATGTTACACTCTATTAGAAGAGTCAGAGGTAAAAAAAAAAAAAAAAAGAAAAAAAAAACTTGCCAAAGTTCACATGGTAGCATTTCTTTTGACATAACACTAGTTTCAGGTGTACAATATAAGTGTACACACTGAGAAATGATCACCACAGTAAGTTTAGTTAACATCTGTTACCATACTTAGTTACAATTTTTTCACCTTGTAATGAGAATTTTTCTATTTTTTCAGCAATTTCCAAATAGGTAATATAATATTAAATGTATCCACAATGCTGTATATTACATCCTTGTGACTTATTTATAACTGGAAGTTTGCACCATTCATCCTCTCCAGCTATTTTGCATACCCCCACACAGAGCCCTATCTCTGGTAGCCACCCATGTATTCTCTGTATCTAGGAACTTTTTTTTTATTTCATATATATGTGAAATAATATTTCTTTCTCTGACTTATGTCACTTAGCATAATGCCCTTGAAGTCTGTCCTTGTTGTTGCAAATGGCAAAATTTCATTCCATTTTATGGCTGAATAATATTCGTGTGTGTGTATGTGTGTGTGTGTGTGTGTACCACATTTTCTTTATTTGTTCATCCATTGATGGGCACTTAGATTATTTCCATATCTTGGCTATTGTAAATATGCTGCAATGAACATGGGAATGCAGATGTCTTTTCCAGTTAGTGTTGTCATTTTCTTTGGATATGTTCCCAGAATGGAATTGCTGGATCATATGGTATTTCTATTTTTAATTTTGGGGGGAAACTCCATACTGTTTTTCCATAGTGGCTGCACCAATTTACATTCCGACCAACAATGCACAAGGGTCCTCTTTTCTCTGCATCCTTGCCAATACTTGTTATTTCTTGACTTTTTTGATATTAGCCATTCTGACAGATGTGAGGTGCCATCTCACTGTGGTTTTGATTTGCATTTCCCTGATGATGAGTGATGCTGAGCATCTTGTATGTGCCTTTTGGCCATCTGTATGTTGTCTTTAGAAAAATGTCTATTCAAATATTCTGCGCATTTTTAAATTGGATTTCTTTTGGCCGTTAAGTTGTACGAGTTCTTTATATATTTTAGATATTAATCCTTTAACAGATACATGATGTGTAAATATTTTCTCCCATTCAATAGGTTGCCTTTTCATTGGTTGGAAGTTTTCTTTGCTGTGTGGAAACTTTTTTTTTTTTTTAAAGATTTTATTTATTTATTTATTTGACAGAGAGAGACACAGCGAGAGAGGGAACACAAGCAGGGGGAGCTGGAGAGGGAGAAGCAGGCTTCCTGCAGAGCAGGGAGCCCTATGTGGGGCTCGATCCCAGGACCCTGGGATCATGACCTGAGCCGAAGGCAGACGCTTAACGACTGAGCCACCCAGGCACCCCTGTGCAGAAACTTTTTAGTTTGGCATAGTCTCACGTATTTATTTTTGCTTCTATTGCCTTTGCTTTTTTGTGTAGGATTAAAAAAATATATCATTGCCAAGACTGATGTCAAAGAGCTTACCAGACTGTTTTCTTCTAGGACTTTTATGGTTTCAGGTCTTATAGTCTTTAATACATTTGAGTCCATTTTTGTGATAGGGGTCCAGTTTCATTCTTTTTCATGTGGCCCATTTTCTCAACACCATTTATTGAAGACTGTGCTTTCCCTGTTGTATATTCTTGCCTCCATTGTCATAGATTGACTGTATATATGTAGGTCTATTTCTGGGCTCTGTTCTGTCCTATTGATTCACATGTCTGTTTTATATCAATACCATTTGTTTGTATTATTATACACAGTAGCATTTTAAACCTAAATCTTCAGGCCAATTCTGAAACCAGTGAGAAACTTTTAAGCATCCTTACAGCTATTATTGTTGACACCCTATTCCCTCAGTAATGATGGTGATGTCCTATATCTGCTTCCATGAATCCCTAGCTTATACCAGGGTTAATCTGTAATACTTTCCTCCCTATATTTGTCCTGGCCAATGTCTAGTTATTTTAGGTCTCATCTGGATGTCTTTTATGATTGAATACTCAGTACTCACCACCACACATCCCTGTTTCTAGTACTCTATTTGCAAATTTAGCCTCCATTCATAGACAGCTTTTTGGATAGTGAACACTTTGTACTCTAGTTCCCTAAAATGTGAATGGGAACCTCATGAGTTTAATAGAGTTAAGTGACATAATATTCACAGAGCATTTAACACAGTGCCTGCCATATAATAATCATCACATAAGTGATTGTTAGATATCTTTTAAAAACTCTTATAAATTTGTTATTTTTATAACAAATTAACATTTCTCTATTGCATACTGCTTGAAGGTTGCCTTTGGAATCAGCTTTTAATTGATATTCTGAATCTTATATTTGGCTTTTCTAGACCTTTATACTTAAAAAGAGAATACCTTGCCTTCATAAATGAACTTCAGACCCCATTGAGTTCACATACTTTTAATGGTGTTGTAAAAAATTTATTTTAAAAATGTATAACTTAGCTTAGACTAAGAATATATAAGCTTAGACTTAGAACAGAATATAAAGAATTGAAAAAAATTATACTTTGTATTTGGTAAGGGTGTATATGTTTCATAAAACTTTTGTAATAGATGTAAGCATTAGGTTGCCATGTACATCATAGTTCTTATTCTGGGCCACTGTCATTAAAGTTTGAAATATGTGGTACTACATTATATAAAAATACTTAAATTGTCTACAGTGGCTAAAGAATGATAGAATTATGTAGTTTCAATGTCAAAAGAGATGTAACAGTCTATACATGTGCATAAAATTGTAATCAACTCTTGACTAGCTTTTCCAGTTTCTTCAAGAGAATGTAAGCTTGTCTCTATACATCTATCCTTTTGTTTTTGTTTTTTATTTTGGTATTTATGAGAATTGTACACAGAGGAAGAACAGTGCTATTAAAAGGGATAAAAATTCAACATCCAAAGAACTAGATTGTGTAAAGCTTTAGCTGATATATACGTGTGTGTGTGTGTGTGTGTGTGTATATATACATATATGTATAGTATATAATTAGCTCAATAAATAGGCATTAATCAGAGATCCTTATTTTAAAAATACAAAAAAATCTTAAAATTTACCTATTTCCTATTTATCTAATACTATTCTTCAATTTCCTATCTATCTAATACTATCCTTCAGTTTCCTATGTAGAAAACATATTAAAAATCTGTATTGGAAGATTAACTTTGTTAGTTTTTTCTTATTCTTTTTCCATATCTTTTTCCTTCCTTCCTTCCTTCCTTCCTTCCTTCCTTCCTTCCTTCCTTCCTTCCTTCCTTCCTTCCTCCTTCCTTCCTTCTTCTCAGGAAGAGGAATCTTTTCTTTTTTAACAAATTGCTACAGATATTGGAGAGCTCATTGAAATTCCAGCGGATATAGAGGGTCAATTTGAAGAAATATCTACATGCCACTGAACATGTACTCTAGGATTCTCTAAGTACAGAAGAAACTTCCAACTATTTTTAGAGATTATCACTTATATAGAGAAGAAGAAACTGAAAGATAATTTTCTGCCAATGAAAGGGATGTAATTCGTATTAATTCCTTTCAGCAAAGCATGAAACAGTGATTAACTAAGGGAAACAATTGGCCACCTCCTTTATCTAGTTGTCCTGAGCAGAAAGAATTACTTATAACTTAGCTTTGTATTTTTATATGGTTAAATATCTATTAGGAACTTAGGTACATTCATAGAAACAGTATCTATGAAATTCCTAACTAATTCATCAGTGTTGTCACATTTTTACTGTCCCAGGAATCTTGTCATGAAATATAAACAAATTTTAGTCACATATCATGTAGATATAATATACTTTTGCCCCTTTTTTTAACTTGTTGAAAATGGGCAGTTGTTATAATTGATCTTGCCTAATTGAGTCCTCCATTGAATGTAGACCTTGTTAATGTAGATTATAAGCCCTGTTAGTCTTTAGGGATTTTATACACCTCATTACATTTTTTTCACACATTTTACTCCTCTCATTTTTTCTCTAGAGATGCCCACTCAATCAAAGCTAGCCCCCCCCAAAAAAAAGACAACAGGTATTTGATCCACCTGGTTTTTCACACATGTTCCTTATCTGCAATGAGTTATCTGCAAATGAGTTTCTATCCTATTTCATCCCATATTTTATCTTGTTTTGATCTTACCTCCTCCCTCACAGTATCTTGAATGGAGTCTTGGAGACACAGTCACTTACAATCATTGAAGAGATTGTTCCCCATTAACCCTGATTAAATACTGGACTAATTATAATTACTCCAGAACATTACTTTTAACTTCTTTTTCTTCTTACTTAAATATGAAATATAAATTGTGACAATTTTCTTTTATTATTGTAATAGTTTGAGCAATTGGGATTATCCCATTGATATTCATATTTATTTGGCTTAATTTCTAATATCTAAAACATATATGAGAATCTAATCTACTTCAATATGAGTTTGAGTGCAGATTTTTTTTTTAAGATTTTATTTATTTATTTGAGAGAGAGAACAAGAGCGAGAGCATGAGTGGAAGAGGTGGGCAGAGGGACAGGGAGAAGCAGACTCTCCGCTGAGCAGAATGCCCGATGCAGGGTTCGATCCCAGGACTGTGGGATTGTGACCTGAGTTGAAGGCAGACGCTTAACTGACTGAACCACCCAGACACCCCAAAGTGCAGATATATTATTACCAATTGATTTATTCATCTTTCTTTGGCAAATTGTCAGTCCTCACATATATAGCAACATTGGACATAAAACCCGCTTTTGTGGAATTCACAAGCAAGTAGAATTGGTAAAATGGTTATACAAATAGTTTAATAGAAAGATAAAAATAGTAAGAGGTGTCAAGAATTAAGGAATGACGAAATATCTTGCTTCCATCCGGTATTCTTTTAGTCCTTGTCTTTGGCTTTGAGACCATTTACTAGGAATAAAGAGTCCTTTCTGATCCTAGTTACAGTGCACCTGGCTGGCGGTCCTCATCATTATGCCATTCTGGTCTTTATCCAGACAATTTGCATGCCCTTATCCCTGAAATAAGTTAACTCATTCCTTGTGCAGGCACTGCTAACCATCTGTTTCTACACCGGCATTAAGTAGAGAACTCATCTCTGAAAGCCTTGATAGAGTAATTTAGGCAAAAACAGTTATTGTGAAATCAGGAGCTTCCCATCTTGAGAAAGACAGTGAATTGTGACCCCGTCAAATCATAAACTATTGTTTCTTTAGTGTCGGCACTGTCTTCTCCTTGAATCCCCTGAGTTTCATGCTGACTTTGGAAATTTGGACACCAGGAGGTAGGGTTTAAGAGACAGGCCAGCTGGTTTTGAAGAGCCAGATGCTCTAACTACTTCTATGCCCCTTAAGACATGGCTGATAATGCCACAGCTCAGGAGTGCTGCCAGCCACATGTGGGTTATGAATAAAGTTGTACTCCATGGAATAGGTTCCAAAGGAATGTCAATTTTAAGTGTACCTTTGAGGTTATAATAAATGGAAATGAAATCAACAAATGGAGTCACTTACAGAGCCTCACTTTGGCAATGCATTTAGTCTTACACGTGCTTTCTTTTATGTCTGTCTCCCAACTGAGGAGGTAGAGACTATGGCTGCCCTTATTTTATAGCTGAAGAAATGGAGCCTCCGTGAGGTTAATTTCCCCCAAAACTGCACAGTTAAGAAATCACAGAACTAAAACTGAAATCCAGGTAAAGCTAACTCTAGAACCAGTGATCTAAGCGATGTGTCATATTGCACAGAGCAGTTGAAATTTTCTAAGAACCCTCTAATCATTGCAGCCAAATGTATTTAAAAAAATGCTTTTTGAAATATTTTTAAACCAATGCAAACCTTGCTTTTTGGAGATTAATGGATGAATGGATTCTTTGAGAATGTTGTTAAGGGAACACAGGGTACGGCATTTAAAAAAGAGCAATTCTAAAAATTTCATTTGAAATTAGAAAGGAGATTCAACTTTTTTTTTCAGCTTACTACTGTTAAACTACTGCTGAAAAGTAGTATTTTAAATTGATCCAGTATTTAATTATCTGATTAGGTTTTTTTTAAGCATAGCAAAGGAAAAAGAAAATGTTCATTTAACTTTATAAAGTTAACTTTCATTAAACATACAATTACTGGGCATCTGTATGGCAGGTGCTGGAGATGAAAAGATGAGCATGTCCCATCCTTTCCATTAAGTGGAGAGAAGAGTTAAGTAAACAGAGAAGCCCTATGTCAAAGGTAGCCCTGCCTGCCAATGGGATATCGAAGCCTGATGTCAGCGCGGAGGAAGAACAAAGTAGTGGAATCGAAAGGTCAGAGAAAGCTTCTGTGAGGCAAGATGTCGTAAAAAGTGAGTAGGAGCTAGTGGGAGTCGAGTGGTAGAATCCCAGGCACACAAAAAGACGGTGTGCACTCTGTACACGGTGCTTTCCAAAACTGCAGAATGTCTGAAGAGTTGAAACGTTTGGGAGCAGAGAGGACATCCATTAAAACCTAGAAGAGAAAGGTGAGGGAGGGCCGCGCGTTTGGTGCCGCCTAATACGCGGAACAGTCGCAATTTTAGTCTGCGGACAAGAAAAGTTACTGGAGATTTTAAACATGCCAGGACATGCTCAGATTTCTAATTTGGAAAGATCATCTCTGGCGATAGCCTCAGCCCAGAGAAGTGTTGGAGGAAGGCTGTAAGGAAGGTTCCCAGGCATATCCTGCACATCAGTGAGTCGAGCAGGGCAGAATGGCCCAGTAGCTGTTGAGAGGGAAAGACTACTTAGTTTTGATTTTCTTGTCCTAATGGATAGAAAATTACCTTTTTTCCCCCAAAGTAAACAGTATTACATGCCCAAATCTTGGCGGAGACGATATTGGATACATACGGAAGAACTTGGCATCAACCATTAGTGTTCACAGCCAAAGGATTTATGCAGGCTCTACAATTGTACTCCAGAGAATCAACCCGCTTAAAGAAAACCTTTTGTGTGAAGCATCACTTCTCACCATGTGTGGTCTGGGAAGCCCTAGGGTTCCTTGAGCTCCTTTCAGGGGGTCTTGAAGCTCAAAACCACTGCATCCAGTGAAACAGCTAAGACAGCATTTGCCTTTTTCATCCACTGAAGTCCAGTGAGTTTTCCAGAGGCTATGCAATGTGTGGTATCATAAAGCAAAAGCTGACTTGATTTTTCCCTTCCTACTCAATTCACAGTGCTCACCACAGCACAAAAAATGCAAAAAAAAAAAAGTTGCCTTGAACAAATATAAAATAATGGCATTCCCCTCAGTATTTTTTTGTGTGTGTTTGAAAAATGTTATTTTGTCATGAGCATTTGTCAGAATATCTAGGGTTATCAATATTTCAGGTTAATATTTTTAATAGTCTCAATTTTAGTTCCTAATATGGTATGTACAATAGATATAACCCACATAAAAGCTCTTCGATGTTGTTAATTTTTAAGGACAAAAAAGATGAAAATAAGACCCATATGACACCAAAATGTTTGAAAACGGCTGTGTTACATGTAAGTAATGATAATAGCTAGCATTTAGTGTTAACAACGTCTTAGGCAGTGACCTATGTGCTTTTGTATGTATTAATTGATTTAATTTTCCTATCAGACTTAAGCAAACATTTTACTCTTGTCAGTCCTGTTGTGCACATGAGGAAAATGAGGCACAAAAAGATTGTAGTCATTGTTCTAATGTCACACAGACTGCTCCCTTTAGTCTGCACTAACCCACTGCCTTTCACAGAAAAAAAAAATGGTCCACTCCTCTTAAAATGCACTTTTTGGTGTTTTGTAAAGAAAATCCTTTAAAATATTCTTGTAAAATATTAAGATTATAATATACTTAATCTATGGGATATTATATTTCTACACAAAAGAATAGGTATTCTGTATACTAACCCAAAGTATAATGAGATGATAAAGACATAAATGATGAAGTTTAGGCTCATTCCAAGTACATGTTTATTTCTTGAGAATATAGCCCTACTACGTGTATAATAAACCTGCACACTCCCCCCCCACCCCCCACTATATGACACATCAAATCCACCGAAGCTAGATTCTGGCACAGAACTGTGTACGATAGGAGGGCACTGAAATGGCCTGAGAAGCTGATATAACCTGGTAAACAGTAAACGGGTATCTAAGAGCAGTCCATTCTCCCCTCTCCAATTCACTTAGTCAACTCGGGGGCAATCATTCAGGCAAGTGACTTCAATCACTGCTTCTCTGCTTTAAGAGACTTGAGTCTCCAATACTGAGTTTTCAACCAAGTTCTTTATTTACAACTTAATAGGA
>NW_028033001.1:0-554 GCF_054177405.1 Leptonychotes weddellii
CCAAAGAGGGCTACTTGGAGTAAACACAGATGAGAAAAGAAAAAAAAAATAGGTTTTAACTGCAAAGAGACTGGACAATTTAATCAGATGGAATCACATGTGCTTCGTCTTAAGAGTACTGAAGTCATTTAGCATTACAGAAGCTCCCAGGACAACCCGGCCTTAAAATCAACAAATATAAATGAGCCATCTCCTATATATATATGCAATCTAGAATTGCTACTAAAATTCTAATAAACCAATGGCATTAATGTTAATGAATGAATAAATATATGAATAAGCTATTTTTGTGAGATGTCAAAATCTTTGTCAGATTTCTATTTGGTCATACAAAAAATTGCACTGATAGTTACAATTACAAAGATAATAAGCACTTCGTATCCATTTTCTCAATGAGCGTCACATAAATCCTAAGACGTGGGTACTAATCATAGCAACACTTTTTTTTTTTTGAAACTTTCTTTTTTTTTTATTCTTATGTTAATCCCCATACATTACATCATTAGTTCTAGATGAAGTGTTCCATGATTCATTGTTCGTGCACAACACCCAGT
>NW_028033002.1:0-554 GCF_054177405.1 Leptonychotes weddellii
CACAGAACACTACATCAAAAACTAATGATGTAATTGTGGTGATTAACATAACATAATAAAATAAAATTAAAAAAAGAAAAAAGAAAGAAAAAAATGGCAAACTGAAAAGAGGCAACTGAAGGCATTTTAATGAAGAGACCATTTACAAAGTTTTAAGAGAGTGGTTTTCAAGTGGAGATGATGACCTTTTCCCCCAGGAGGTATTTGACAATGTCTGGAGACATTTTTAGTTGTCACAACTTGGGAAGTGCTACTGGCATCCAGTGGGTAAAGGCAAAGGGTGGTACTAAGCATCTTACACTATACAGGACAGCGCCCATAACAAAGAATTATCCAACTGAAACACTGATGTGCGAATGTTGAGAAATCAGCAAAAGATGATGAAACCCTCAGGGAATCACAAAAGCAGGAAGACATTACTACCCTTAGGCTGAAAGGGTCAAGGTGAGAGATCTGTTATCAGATCCCAGTTAGAGCTATAGTGTGGAGAGGGGCTATGAGATAGGAGCTAATTTGTGTGTCACAGGGTTTAAGTTTATATTATTTGGGGTAGT
>NW_028033003.1:0-554 GCF_054177405.1 Leptonychotes weddellii
GGCTCCCTGCTCGGCGGGAAGCCTGCTTCTCCCTCTTCCACTCCCCCTGCTTGTGTTCCCTCTCTTGCTGTGTCTCTCTCTGTCAAATAAATAAATAAATAAAAGTTTAAAAAAAAAAAAGTTTTCAATAAACATTCGTTGAGTACCTGTCCGCCTAAGTTTTCATGCTTCTACTAGAACACTGCAGGTAGATATCCAACAGGAACATAACTCAAACCAGTATCATTATCTTTATCTCAGAATCTCCCTTTCTCTTCTAGTCTGTTGAGGTTGGTGGTGACACCACTCACCTGCTCTCTCAGACTTAAACTTGAACATTTGGAATTATTCTTCCCACTCTGTGCTTCCTCTATCTATGAAGTTAGCAAACCCTGTTTGTGCCACCTCCAAAAAGGTTTTTTTTTTTTATTAATTTTATTATGTTAGTCACCATACCTTACATCATTAGTTTTTGATGCAGTGTTCCATGATTCATTGTTTGCATGTAACACCCAGTGCTCCATTCAGTACGTGTCCTCCTTAATACCCATTACCGGGCTAACCCATCCCCCCAC
>NW_028033004.1:0-554 GCF_054177405.1 Leptonychotes weddellii
GAAGGGCAGTAACCCTAACAATCCCCAGGACCCCACTCTCATGACCTCACCTAAACCTAATTACCTCCCAAAGGCCACACCCCTGAATACCATCATCCCATTAGGGGTAGGGTTCCAACATACGAATTTGGGGGACAGGACACAAATAAGGATCCATCACAAAGAGCAAAGTGGGAGCCTTACCACTTCTTGATTTCAGTACTTACTATAAAACCACAGTAATCAAGACATTGTGGTACAGCCATGTGGACAGACATATAAATCAACTTAACAGAATAGAGATTCAGGAAATAGGATCACACTTATGTGGTCAATTAACTTTCAATAAAGGTGTCAAGATAATTTAGTGGAGAAATGGTAGTCTTTTCAAAAACAGTGTTGGAGCAGTGCAAAAAAAAAATTAGCTTTGATTCTCACTTTACAATATATTCAAAAATTAATATGCAATGGACCACAGAATTCAAAGTAACAGCTAAAAGTATAAACTTCTGGAATAAAGTATAGAACAAATATTTATGATCATGAGGTAAGCAAAGGTTTCATAGGACACAGAG
>NW_028033005.1:0-554 GCF_054177405.1 Leptonychotes weddellii
TCTAGAACTAATGATGTAATGTATGGGGATTAACATAAGAATAAAAAAATAAATAAATTAAAAAAAAAAGAAATTGGTGCTGCACTCCACTCCTGATGCTATCCCACTTAGAGGCAGGGGGACAGAGAGGCAGAGGGCAATTCAAGTTGAGGAGTCAGTTGAATAACACCCCAAGCAAGCCCCCTGGAGCCTGGCCAATTTTGGGAATATACTCTAATTTGGGGCTTTTCCAAGTTGAGGTAGGATAAAGAGGGATAAGGACAGGTCAGTGACTTTGCTGCCCCATCCACCCAGAGATTTGACTCCCTATCATTTGTGCTCCAGTCAGTAAAACTTCTAGATCCCAGAGGAAAGACAATATATCTGTACTCATGGATTAAGCCCAAGATTAGTCTTTGGTTTCCAGTCCACCTGCCCGTGCTCAGAGAGTTCTCCAGCAAAGCAATGTCATGTGATAAGCAAATGCACCAGATTTGGAGTGAGGAGATCAAGCCTCATCATCCTCATACATGAAATGGGCTCAATGGCAAGGTGCCACCAACCATGCAGAGTTG
>NW_028033006.1:0-554 GCF_054177405.1 Leptonychotes weddellii
CAGAGTGGCTGCACCAGCTTGCATTCCCACCAACAGTGTGGGAGGGTTCCCCTTTCTCTATTTCCCCCTAAAATCCTGTCAGTTTTAGCTACAACCGTTTTATATGTATGTATGTAATAGTTATGGCTTCCTGATGTGTTGGCCTATTGATCATTACGAGCTCTTTATAGCTTCTCCTCCTTTCTGATGTTGTTTGTTTTCAGGGCATATTATTTCTAACATATTTTAAACCTATTTATGTTGTTTTGGGTATTTCTTGTAGACAGACTAGAATTGACACTTTTCAAATCCAGTCTGAAAATCTTTGTCTTGATTGATTTAACACTGTTACTGATACGGCTGGGTTGTCAGTATACCATTATTCCTAATTGCTTACTACTTTTCTGTTTCGCTTCATTTTTGTTCCACCTTGCCCTCATTAACTTCTTTGTTAATTAAATATTTTTGAGGATTCCATTTTATTCCCACTAATGGCTTTTTTGGTCTATTTACTTGAATTACTTTTTAGTAGTTTCTTTAGTGATTATAATATGCATCTTTAATTTATGATAGTA
>NW_028033007.1:0-554 GCF_054177405.1 Leptonychotes weddellii
TATCTCGAATTAGCATAGAGATGATGAAGGCAGTTCAGTGTTGATCAATAATCATATTTGATTTGGGGTTTTTACTTTGCTTCCTTCAACCATCTTGTACTTTGATATTTATTACCACCCACTGAGATTCTGGCCTTGACTAAAGAGAAGTTGCTGGAGGAAATTCACAATCCAGCGGCTGAATTCATGGTGTTATTCTCAGAATAACAATACAGAGTTAGGTCTTATGGAGTGAGTAGAAGCCCAGTAAATGGAAACTGTAGCCTTAATAAAAATGTCTCTTACTTCCTTGAACACAGCAAAACGAATCTCACCGAACTGCAGCTCCTCGTTATAAAAACTTTATGTTTCAACGCTGGAGTCAGAGTTGTCCTTCATGTGTGCTAAGCAGTTCAACCAAAATGTGTATTTTTGACACATGTGGTTTTAGGAGATCTGAGATTCTCAAACCCCCTGATTCGGGAGGATGATGAGGTATTTGAAAAGTTCCCTGTGTTGCACATTCTGTGGGAAGCTGCAGGGCTGCTCACACGTTCCCGGGACAGAGAGGTGGC
>NW_028033008.1:0-554 GCF_054177405.1 Leptonychotes weddellii
CACTGGACCTAAGTTTCTTCTAAATGGCCTGCTGTTAAGAGTCAAGAATTTAGAGAATGGTTGGGATTTCATACTTCTCCTCCCATTACTTCAACCTTGTACATTCCTCCAACACAGAACTTACCAGAGTAGCTCAGTGTTTGCAAAGATGGACTTAGATGAGTGTAGATTCTTAGGGAAGAGATAATGCATCTCACTACATTTCGTTTTCCTTTTAGTAGTGGACACAGGAAGAGCCCTTTCCCTAACGTCCCCTGTAGTGAGTGGGGCCAGTGACTGAGCTATGGCAAGAATATGCCACCTCCAGGCTGGGTGCCTAAGACCTTCTGAGCGACGCCCCTTCCTTCCTGTCTTCTCATCAGCTGGCTGGACATAGAGGACCAAGCAGAGTGCTCTATGTCCCCAGTGGCAGGAGGTTAAGTCCTGAAATCATGGCATGGAGCAACCCCCCCCACCCCGACTTGTCCAACAGGATGTGAATGAGAGAAATCTCTGTGTTTTAGCCACTAAGGTGGGAGTTACCTGTGACAGCGGTCAGTGTTGACTGACCGATA
>NW_028033009.1:0-554 GCF_054177405.1 Leptonychotes weddellii
AAATGCCAAGAAATGTTAACAAAGAGCAAGAAAAAGATCTAGAAAACAATTTAATTACTTTTTAATTTTTTTTTTATTTTAAATATTTTATTTATTTGACAGAGAGAGACAGAGAGAGAGGGAACACAAGCAGGGGGAGTGGGAGAGGGAGAAGCAGACTCCCCGCGGAGCAAGGAGCCTGATGTGGGGCTCAATCCCAGGATGCCGGGATCATGACCTGAGCCAAAGGCAGACACTTAATGACTGAGCCACTCAGGCACCCCAACAATTTAATTACCTTTAAGAGATAGTTTATTTTTATTATTTTTCTTTACTGACCTGTTTTATTCTGCCTTACAATAAAGACCTTGCTTTAATATTGCCAAGGTCAATGCAAGTACACCACACTGCCAATTATTATTTGAATACCAAAACACCCCAGTAACCTAGAAGGCTGGTTAAAGGTATAAATTCTTAGGGCGCCTGGCTGGCTCGGTCGTTAAGCATCTGCCTTCGGCTCAGGTCATGATCCCAGGGTCCTGGGATGAGTCCCACATCGGGCTCCCTGATCAGTG
>NW_028033010.1:0-554 GCF_054177405.1 Leptonychotes weddellii
AAAAAAAATCTTTGAAGTCCTGGTGGAAGAGTAAAACTTTACGGAATGGAAGTAGAAGTAACTGATATAAATGACAGTGCACCAGAATTCCAGGCTGAGAATCTGGAAGTAAAAATTAATGAAATTGCTGCACCTGGAACATGTTATCTGCTCCCAGAGGCTGTTGACCCGGACGTGGGCATGAATTCCTTGAGGAGCTACCAGCTCAGCCCCAATCACCACTTCTCCCTGGACGTGCAAACTGGAGGCGACGGAACTCTACACCCAGAGCTGGTGCTGGAGAAGGCCCTGGACTGCGAGGAAGAGGCTGCTCACCGCCTGGTCCTCATCGCCTCAGACAGCGGTGACCCGCATTGCTCCAGCACAGTGCACATCCACGTGACAGTGCTGGATACAAACGACAATGCCCCGGTTTTTGCTCTACCGATTTACCAAGTGAAAGTCCCAGAGAACGTGCCCCCGGGCACCCGGCTGCTTACTGTGAGCGCTAGCGACCGGGATGAGGGAGCCAACGGAGAAGTAGCCTATAGATTCTGGAAAATTAGTGAAAAGCA
>NW_028033011.1:0-10213 GCF_054177405.1 Leptonychotes weddellii
AACACCTGCAGCGTCACGTTGCTGCCCAGGGGAGGCACGCCCGCGTCGCGCGCGCTCACTTGGAATTGCAGCAGCTCCAGCTCCTCGTGGTCCAGCGGCTGCAGCGCGTACACCTTGCCGCTCTCCGCGTGCACCGACACGTAGCTCGACAGCGCACGCTCGCCCACGCGCCGCTCCACCAGCGAGTAGGACACCAGCGCGTTCTCCGGCGCGTCGGCGTCCCGCGCAGACACCGTGAAGATGTGGCAGCCGGGCGGGTTGTTCTCCTTCACGAACACCGTGTACTCGGGCTGCGCGAATGCCGGCGCGTTGTCGTTCACGTCCGCCACTTCCACAGACATGCTGGCCGTGGCGGAGAGCGAAGGCGAGCCTGCGTCGCGTGCGGTCACCACCAGAGCATAGTCCGCCACGCTCTCTCGGTCCAGGGCGCTGTCCAGCACCAGCGAATAGTAATTCTTGAAGGTGGACACCAGCTTGAAGGGAACGCGGGGTGACAGGGTGCAGGTCACCTGCCCATTGAGACCAGAGTCGCGGTCGGACAGACTGATCAGGGCGATGACAGTCCCCACTGAAGCGTCCTCTTGGACCGGCAGAGATATGGAAGTTATGACCATCTCTGGGGTATTATCATTCTCATCTAGGAGTTTTACTATTACTTTGCAGTGTCCAGTTAATGGGAATGGACTTCTATCTACAGCATCAATATTAATTTCATATAAATTACAGTCTTCGTAATCCAGTTCTCCCTTAACTGTTATTTCCCCATTATTCGAATCGATTATAAATTTAGATTTGACATTGTCAAGTACAAGATCACTAAAGAGGTATACTATTTCCTTATTAATGCCGTCATCTGCATCTGAGGCATTCAGTTTAATAACTAATGTCCCATTCGGTGCATTTTCTAATAATCTGATATTATAAACTGATTTATCAAATTTGGGGGCATTATCATTCGCATCCAATACGTTGATCAATAATTGAACTGTACCTGTTAGTTCAGGTTTTCCTCCATCAATTGCAGTCAGTAATAAAAGATGTTCCTGGATTTCTTCTCGATCTACTGCTTTCTTTAAGACCAGCTCTAAAATGTTTGTTTCTTCGTCATTTGCTTTAACATCCAAATCAAAATATTCATTAGGATTTAATTTGTATCTCAATTCTGCGTTTGCTCCGACATCCATATCAGATGCGCCCTCTAGCGGAAACCGGGAATCCACTATTCTTGACTCTAAAATAAATAATCTTTGTTCCTGTCGGAAAAACCTTGGCGGGTTGTCGTTAATGTCCTTCACCTCCACCTCTACATGGAAAACCTGCAGCGGCCTGTCCACGATCACCTCCAGGTGGATGCTGCACTCCAGACTCCGCCCGCACAGCTCCTCCCGGTCGATCCGAGAATTCACAAACAAAATGCCATTCTGCAGATTTACCTCCAGAAGGTCTCTATGACCTTTGGACGCCACTCGGAAAAGGCGCGGCACCAGCTCCGCCTGCTCCAGCCCCAGGTCTTGGGCGATGCGGCCCACGAAGGTGCCGTGTTTGACCTCCTCCGGGACCGAGTAGTGGACCTGGCCGCTCCCAGCTTCCCAGACTGCGAGGAGCAGAAGCGAGAGCAGCAGGCGCCGGGAACCTGGACTTCTTCTCTGGGAATATACCATCGCAAATTCGTTGCAATTTTCAAATGTCTATTGCACTACCACACGATAACTTTTGGAAACCTAATTCCCAATTTGCTATAATTTTTTATTTGCTCACCTTTTCAGCCTCAGCATCAGAGTAAAAAAAGGAGTAGCCTTTTCCTTTCTAAGGAAAATAAACTAACACACTGTATTCCTTTACTGGGAAAGGGGCGGGGGGGAAGCCAACAACCAAACTTGCGGTTTCTAGCGCCATCATGTGGATGAAAGGGTGAGTTTTTACTTTGTTATGTTTTATTTGCCTTATATTTCCCAATTTCAATGACTTTTAGGTATTCTTTATTTTCCTTATCTCTAAATACATCGTTAAGATTATAATAAAGAATATCAGTTTTCATTAAAATACTGCAAAATCAATGCTACTTTAGTCGTGCCACATCAGTCTTTACTAGAGTAATTTGTATTGGTCTATTCTATTTAGGGAGTGGCTTTATATAATTTCTAACTAAAATTAAAGGTTTTAGTTTTCTATTTATTTCCATATTTAAATATATCTTGTTAAATTTCTTGAGTGTTTTCTATTATTTTCATGGGATGTTTGTACCCTACTTCTATGTTATTCATGAAACAAATTTATATTTCTATTTGCATCATTTAATATTGGCTTTTTGTTGATGTTATCTTTAAAGTAACAAACTACTTGAATAGCATTCTTGTGTGAGTTACAGTTTGGAAGTCTGATATTTAAATTACTAAAAATCCATTTCTTTAATTTCTCCCTATATCACCTAATTTTAATGTTGACTAAAAACTCGTATGTGGAGATTTAAAATTTCTAGAGGTCAAAATCATAGTAAAAACACTTTTGGTCAGTATCTTGACACCATTTTTCAAATTAGATGTATCTAGGCAGCATTTCTTCAACTGATAAATTACAGTTCATATAAACTGAAAGTACATATCTTTGCTTTTATGCAGCAAATCAAAATACTAATATTTTCCTGTAGATATACTACTCCATAAAATGTTTGGGTTCCAGTAAAAATTAAAATATTGAAAATAAACCACATTATTAACTGGACTATGTTAATTTCATCTTTTTTTAATCATCCTTTTGATTTACTGCATGATACCAGACTTATAAATATGGCCAGAAGAAAATGTCCCAAAAGAAAATGTCACCAATTTTTTCCACTGAAAAGAAATTCAACATTCTGCTTGTATATATACTACCTAGAATTCCTTAAATATTAAAAAGCCTCCTTACCTATGAAGACATTGGGTCCAGCAGATCAATAATTCTATTACTTGACATTTTTACATGTAAAGCATAAACCCCAAATATATTCCTTTTTTTAAAAAAAGATTTTATTTATTTGACAGAGAGAGAGAGATCACAAGTAGGCAGATAGTCAGGCAAAGGGAGAGGGAGAAGCAGGCTCCCCGCTGAGCATGGAGCCTGATGCGGGGCTTGATCCCAGGATGCCAGGATCATGACCTGAGCCAAAGACAGATGCTCAACCAACTGAGCCACCCAGGCACCCCCCCAAATATATTCCTTACTTTTGGTTTAAGTTTCATGTGAGACTTGTATTATTTTTATGTCAATGTATAAAACAAATATGGAAAAATGGTAATATAAAGAATAGTGAAGATAAGAAATTACTAGAAAATACAAAATCAATTGAAATACTTTTGCTTCCCAGTATTCAAAGTAGTAAAGAATTAGAATAATGTTACTGGATTCATTTCTTATATAATATTTAACAGTACATTTATCATTCCCTTTAGTTTTTCAAAGATTCTTATTCTCTCTACTAACATCATTTTCCCCTCAGCATTCAGATCACCCAAACACTAAAGAATCTGAACATTAATCAATTTTCCAGATTACTTATCTCTTACCGATAATGATAATTTGAAAACATTTTAATACACAACAGCTAAAAAAAACAAAAATGATAATAAATGTGCTGAAAATACCATCAGTTAAGGTTGATTTACCTTCTATTGTGGAACCATGACTGATGTGAAACTCCAAAACCATGCTATAAATAAATTTACTTTTGAAAAAAGTAAATGTCAAGTATTTAACAGCCAAACCGACAGTGTGATGTTAACTATGTATGCATGGTGATTGAAAGAATATTTTCAGTATATATTTCAACATTTTGAAAATATACACATGGGAAAAATGGCATCAGCAGTTTCACATACTTCTTTCAGTTTGTAATTTTTTATGTAAATACATAGATGTTTATTTTTTTAAGATTTTATTTATTTGAGAGAGAGAGCACAAGCAGGGGAGAGGGAGAAGCAGGCTCCCCGCCAAACAGGGAGCTCAATACAGGGCTCGATCCCAGGACCCTGGGTTGATGACCTGAGCCAAAGGCAGACGCTTAACCAACTGAGCCACCCAGGTGCCCCAATATGTAGATATTTCAAGAGAAAACAAGACTCTTGACATTTGACCCATCTTCACATCTGTTAGATAATATTAAGTTTTTGAATTATCACCTGCATTAGTCTTTCAATGCTCAACTGTTTAGGAGGAGGTTAAGTTCTCAACAATTATAGGCTCTCTGGTCTTAATTCCAAAGACAACTCCATAGGTGGAGAAAATTCTTTAAATCTTTTTCCAAACCATTCTTTCAATTAAATATTATAGATTACCTTATTAACTGATCTTTTCACTTGCTAGTTTCTTTAAATTTTTAATTATATTTAAACCTTGTCATAGAAATTAAACTCCTTCCTTGACCATGAATTTAGGTTAAGAAAATCAGGTAGAGTTTTGAGGAATCTCTACTTAATATAATGGGAAGCATTCCAAGAAGATGTTACACTAGAAAATTTAACTTTGCATTGGAATCTAGATGCCCTTCATTACCTACAAAACTCCAGAATAAAATTTTAATAAGCTATATTTCTCTCCTATCTGTAAAAATTCACATAGGTCTACCACGCTGCTCAGAAACAACAGGTGAAGTTGAAGCAATCTTTTAGAGATTTATAAATAATTTATGCAGCTGTGTCAAATTTGACCAAAAAATTAATTATGAAACATTATCCTATGAAAGCACATTAGTGCATATGGTATATATCTTTACATTACTTTTTAATGGTCCAATTTCCCTATAAAATACTGTGCTAAAATATTTATATTTTATATCCACTCTGGGGAGAAAAATCTGAGAGTAATTTCAAAGTACCTCTAAGTGAAAAAGTAAAGTACATTAAGTATAGTTTTTACTCACAATCCTATTGCCTTTATTATTGCCAAATAGGCTCATTTAAAAGTGGAAAGGGACAACAGAGCTAAAATTTAAAACTTTTGGTTCTACTACCTGTATTCATAATAATATCCACGTAGCCTCAAGCAAGTTTTTTATGTCTCAGCCACAGTTTATTCATCATTTAATTGAGAGAAATTATGATCTTTTAGGTTATATTCAGTTTTAAAATCCTAGGTCAAGTCAGTAGAAACTTGCTGAGGTGCATGATTCTTATAGCATTAACCAGTGTCGAGGGTGAAAAAGAAGAAAGCAGGGTAATTAAACAGTAATAAACTTCAATAAGCTTGGTTCTTATGATTTAGTGGTGAGGAGGAAGAAACAAAGTTTCAAATAAAGTAAAAAATTTTTATTCTACTAACTTTATTTCACATACTACAAAATAGAACTGGGAAGTGAGTGGGAAAGAAAAAAAATGTTCAGAAAATTTGTAATGACAGACATCATTATAGGAGATAAAAAAGGAAAAGAAATAAAATATTTATTTCAATTAAAACTTTTCCATAAATGCCCTAAATCCATATCTATGAGATATTTATGTTATCCATCTTTTATTTATTTATTTTTTTAGATTTTATTTATTTGACAGAGACATAGAGAAAGCACAGATAGGCAGAGCCACAGGCAGAGGGAGAGGAAGAAGCAGGCTCTCCGCAGAGCAGGGAGCCCAATGCGGGGCTCTATCCCAGGACCCTGGGATCAGGATTTGAGCCAAAGGCAGCTGCTTAACCGACTGAGCCACACAGGTGCCCCATTATCCATATTTTAAGGAGAATAATGACATCTACAACAACTATAACTTCTCAAGCACAATATCCAGAATTCGCTACAAAATTGTCAGACTTACCAAGCAAGAGGATCATGAGAAAAAAATATCACAATAAAAAAGGCACACATATTATCCACTTACTACAGTGATCTGATAGAGCACAAATAAACTGTGATTACTATATTGAAATAAACACATACTAAAATAAAGAATTTCACCAGAAAACTGAAACTATTTTAGAAAGGAAAGCTAGAATTCTAAAGCTAAAAAATTTCACAATTGAAGTTTAGATTACATTCATGATTTTATTAGCAGATTGAACTAAGAAGAGAAAAGTGCTGATTTAGAAGACTGGTCAGAACAAATATCCAGCATGTAATAAAGAGACCAAAAATTATCTTCAAAAAAACAGACAGGGGCATAGAAGATATGAGAGATATAGTGAAAATATTTCACATACATATCCCTTGAGTTACAGAAGAAGAGGATAAAAAACATGATGCAGAAGTGATATTTGAAGGCAGACTGCTGAAATTTTTCTGCACTGATGAAAGATACCAAGCCACATATTCAAGAGGCTTTCAATACTGCAAACAAGATAAAATCAAAGAAAACGAAAATTGATCATATAATAAAGCCACTGAAAATAAAAAACTAAGTAATTATAAAAAAGCAGCTGGAGGAAAAGAAAAAAAGCACACTACCTGAACAATAAACTTACAGCAATTTATTTCAAGAATGGCATTCATTTCAGGGATATCATCTTGAAAGTGCTCGGAAAAAAATCACTTCTAACCCAGAATTTGATACTCAGCAAAACTCTTTTTCAAAAGTGATGATGAGGGGCGCCTGGGTGGCTCAGTCGTTAAGTGTCTGCCTTCGGCTCAGGCCATGATCCCAGGGTCCTGGGATCGAGCCCCGCATCGGGCTCCCTGCTCCGCGGAAAGCCTGCTTCTCCCTCTCCCACTCCCCCTGCTTGTGTTCCCTCTCTCACTGTGTCTCTCTCTGTCAAATAAATAAATAAAATCTTTAAAAAAAAAAAAAGTGATGATGAAGGGACGCCTGGGTGGCTCAGTCGTTAAGCGTCTGCCTTTGGCTCAGGTCATGATCCCAGGGTCCTGGGATCGAGTCCCACATCAGGCTTCTTGCTCAGTGAGGAGCCTGCTTCTCCCTCTCTCTCTGCTGCTCCCCCTGCTTGTGCTCTCTCTCTCTGACAAATAAATAAGTAAAAATCTTAAAAAAAAAAAGTGATGATGAAATAAGCATAGTTCTGATATACAAAAAGTTGGAGAATTCTTAACCACCACTAAAAGAAATATTAAAGAATTTCTTCAGGGGAAAAATGATCCCAGAAAGAAACAAAAACAAATGTAAGTGTACAAAACATGATAATAATGTCATCTGTGCCTAGAATAAATGTATAACTGAAAGGCATATACCAAACAAAAGTGGAAGCAGACAAATGGAGTTATTATTCAAGGTCCTAGCATTGTCTGAGAGTGGTAAAAGCACTAATTTAATTTAAATTTTAACAAGTCAGTGATGCTTGTTTTAAAATCCAGGAAATCAATAAAGAAATTAGTAAAAGAATGTACTGTATAATTGAAAAGATAGTAGAGAAAATGAGTAATTAAAATATACCAATCCAGATAAAGACAAAAAAGAAAGAGAAGTAGGAAGGAATTTTTAAGGATTTTTTAAAAAACTACACCAAACATAATGATAAATTATTTTTTTTAGATTTTATTTATTTATTTGAGAGGGGAGAGAGAGAGAGGGAGAGCACAAGCAGGGGGAGGGGCAGAGGGAGAAGCAGATGGGGGGGAGCTCAATCCCAGGACCCTGGGATCATGACCTGAGCCAAAGGGAGATGCTTAACTGACTGAGCCACCCAGGCACCCAAAGATAAATTATTTAAAATTTTCCTTTGATTTCGTAAATGAGACAAGGTTGCTCAGTATTGCCATTTCTATTTACCATAATACTAGTGTCCAATTCAATGCCATTAAAGCACACAAAAGATATAATGGGTATAAGAATCGGGAAGGAAAAAGTTACAGCTATCATTATTTGTTGACAGCATGATTGTCTATATCAAAAAATACAAAGCACCTAAAGATAAATTATTAGAATTAATATGATTTTAACAAGTTAGCTGGATAATATGTCAATACAAAAACACACTATACATTCATATGTACCTTTTTTTTTAATTTTGAGAGAGTGTGCAGGAACAAGGGGGGAGGGGCAGAGGGAGTGGGAAAGAGAGAGAGAATCTTAAGCAGCTCCAAGATCAGTGCAGAGCCCAATGTGGGGCTCAATTTCACGACCCTGAGATCATGACTTGGGCTGAAATCAAGAATCAGATGCTTAACCTACTCAGCCACCCAGGAATCCACATTTCTAACTAGATTCAATGTATTCCAAATAAGAACCTCCCTAAGTTATTCTTATGGAATTTATATACAAATTTTGGTTGAAATAAAAGAGGAAACATGGCATTGACTTTAAAAACCTTCTTTTTAAAGTCTAGTAGATTAGAACAACAAAAAAGATCATACCTATAGAATGGATAATTATTTTGTAAAAACATGGAATTCACTTTTAAGAAATGTTGCTTTAGTTGAATGTCATTAGGGAAAATTAATCTTGACCCCTATGTCACAAAAAAAAAAAAAACTGGAAAAGGATTGTATATCTAAGATGAACATGAAACAAAAAATACCAAAGAAATTATCTTCATGACACAGAATAAAGATGAAAAGATTGATAAATTGAACATAACTAAAATTAAAAATTTCTATTCACCAAAAAACTAATGAAGAGCAGAAGAATGCATAAGCAAGAAAGATGTTATATCCAGAATATAAGAAATTTTGAAAAACAATAGAAAATGCACCACAATAGAAAAATAGGCAGAGACTTGAATAGCTATTGTACAAAATAAGATATAAAAATGGCCAATAATAAGAAAGAAAGGGGCTCAACTTCATTTATAAATCAGGAAAAATAAAATGGAAATACTAAACATACCCAGCAAAATGGCAACTATCTGACAGTGCCAAATTTTGGAGATGATGTAGAGCAATACACTGCCAGCACAAGTGTAAATGGGTAAAAACATTTGAGAAAGCTGTTTGATATATTAAAGATGAATATATGTATATATTTTATGTTCTACTAATTTCAATCTTACTTAAATAATAGAGAAAATTGTGCACATGGGCACTGAAAAATTTTTTAATATATTTATGGGAGCATTATTTGAAACAGACATAAGGAGAAACAATGCAAAATCCTCAGCAGTGGGATAAACAACTGATACTATAGTGGTAAAATAAACTACTAGGGAGAAAACAAATTAAGTGAACTCCAACTACACATGGAAATAGGGATGATTCCATAGAATGATGAATGACAAATACGAAGAACACACAAACACAGGCACACACTAACACATTTTGTGCAATTCCATTTAGATAAAGTTCAGGAAACAGGTAAAAATTAATAACAGTTATCAAGTTAAAACTGGCTACATTTGGGGGAAAAAAGGGAAAGTGATTTTGGAGGTGCATTTAAGTAGCTTCTTAAGTGGAATGGAAGTAACATAAGTTTTCACTTTCAAATGATTGAGTTATATTACATCTGGGCACTTTTCGACATATTATAGGCAAATAAAAGGAAAATGTTCTCTTAAAAGGTGATTACAACTGAAAATAAATAGGTGAAGATGGTAAGCACAAAATGTATAACATTAGTTATATAAATATGCATTGAATAATGAAGATTTTTGGGCGCCTGTGTGGCTCAGTTGGTTACGCGACTGCCTTCGGCTCAGGTCATGATGCCGGAGTCCTGGGATCGAGTCCCACATCGGGCTCCCGGCTCAGCGGGGAGCCTGCTTCTCCCTCTGACCCTATCCCCTCTCATGCTGTTTCTCTCTCTCTCTCTCTCTCAAATAAATAAATAAATAATCTTTAAAAAAAAAAGAAGAAGAAGAATGAAGATTTTTTAAAAAAACACAACAAATATTGCCTTGGGTCCTATAATTCTGAAAGATATTAGCTAAAATGGGTATAGAAGAAGTAAAAAACATGTCAGGGAAATTTCATTCTGAACTTTTTTTAATTAGGAAGAAATTGGTAGAATAAAGGAAAATAAAACATTAGATTAAAAATTCAGATTAAATAAAGGATATTTAAAACTAACCTTTGAAAGGGAATCTCCAGTTATTGGCGGCAGATCCTCTCTGTCTCTAGAGTCAGGTACACTGGGACTGAAGGCCATGAGGTCGGTCTTGGGCAGGCCCTCCCCAGAGCACACCCTCTGCCGCCTCTGCTGCGAGTACGACCAGCTCCCCACCGCGCTGGAGCACACCAGCGTGGGCTTCCCAGGCGCGCACGCGCCCTCCGCGGGCGGAGCCGAGCAGCGCAGCGCCGTGTACAGCAGCAGCGTGAGCACCAACAGGCTGGACACCGCGCAGATGGCGATGATCAGGTACACGTTGACAT
>NW_028033012.1:0-554 GCF_054177405.1 Leptonychotes weddellii
AGTCAGTCCCGGAAGTCAGTGCCAGAGGTCAGTGTGGGTGGTCAGTGCCCGGAAGTCAGCCGGAAGTCAGTCCCGGAAGTCAGTGCCAGAGGTCAGTGTGGGTGGTCAGTGCCCGGAAGTCAGTGCCAGAAGTCTGTGGCAATGCTGCCACTTAGCTATGTCTAGCCTGAAGAGGCACCCCACATTCACGCCCAGCTACAGGTGGTTGACTCTGAAAGCCGGGTGTTAATGGCTACAAGCTCTGTCTTCTGTGGGCCAGCAGGAGGGCAGAGGCAGCTCAGGGAGGGAAGCCGACCAGGAAGGGCCTCAGTAGAGAGGACTCCCCCGCCCTCCCTTTTCCCTGGTCCCCGAGTTTAACTTGAAGAGCCTGCCCTGCTGGAAACCGCTCTACAGTATAAACGTGGGGGAACTCCCAGAACTAACAGATCTGCCTCCTCTAGTTGTAGGTTAGGCTTCATCTGAGGAAATCTCAAAGTACTTTATTCTATGATTCGGTGGCAGAAACTCTCCCTCGAGCCAGGACAGGGGAAACGGTGTCGGCGGCCGGCAGGAAG
>NW_028033013.1:0-554 GCF_054177405.1 Leptonychotes weddellii
CTCGGGGCTCTGCCCACCGTGCAGCCCCTCCCTCCTGTCCACATTCCCCCGTCAGCGCTCTGGCTCACCGAGACCCCAGTTTCCTGTCTCGTGCAATACTGCAGTCGTTCTGTTTGACATTTGTTAAAAATACATACGTCTATGTATGTATTTTGTGAGCACCAGCAGTGGTCGGGGCTCTGTGCTGGGCCCCGGGGAAGAATGAGGAGCATGACCCAGGGCCTGGCATGCTGGTTTGGAACAGGACAGGAGGACAGCCATCCCTACCTCGCAGGGGCGAGTGCTTCACTCAGCGAGCAGCCCAGCTGCAGCGTGAGCGCATGGGAGATGCACCTGGCCCAGCCGGGGGAGGCGGGGGCCGCGGTGTTCAGGGGTCAAGGGAGGCACGGGACCTCCGTGACGAGTTCAAGCCAACCAATGTCCTGATGACCCCTGTTGAAAATGAAAATCCAACCAAACCACGCCTCTTCTCAAAACCTTTCCGTGGCTCCCTATCACTGACAGAAGGAAGGACAGGCTCCTTAGCAGGCCCACAAAGTTCTCCCACTCTGCCT
>NW_028033014.1:0-554 GCF_054177405.1 Leptonychotes weddellii
TACTAAATTTTATGGAATTTAGTCTTTATTTACTTCCAGATGTACACACTCTTATCTAACCTAATCTATACCTAGCAACATATAGCTTAGGCTTCAAATGAGAGATTTTTTATCCTGGTTTTTCTTCTCTCCTCTAGATTTTTTCCACCTCTTTTTCTCATTTATATAACCTTCTCAAATTTTACACCTGCTCCCTTGCGGGACTAAGATGAGTTACTTATTCACATATTAACTAATTCTCTAGTGTTGATTGGTTTCTGGACAGAACCTGACCTGCATATATTCTGTGTCCAGCACTCATCTATCCCAGTATGATAAATCCTGACCATTACCAAATTCCCCACAGCTTGATATTTCCAAGTAGATATCATTTCAAACTCAACACATGCAAACTAAGCTTCCCATTTTATTCCTCAAATGGGATTTTCTTCCCAAATTGTTAGTCAGGTTTTTTCCCCAAGCTTCTAGACTTAGAATTTTTGAGATTTTTTTTTTTAATTTTATTATGTTATGTTAGTCACCATACAATACATCATTAGTTTTTGATGTAGTGA
>NW_028033015.1:0-554 GCF_054177405.1 Leptonychotes weddellii
TAATGCTTGCTCTGTCTCTTCAAATTGTCTTTTTTCCTTTTAGTATGCCTTGTAATTTCTTACTGAAGAGTGTACAGGATGTACTGGGTAAAAGAGACCGCAGTAAATAGGCCTTTAGTGATGGAGTAATAAGGGAAGAGGAAGGAAATGTTCTATGGTCCCATGAGTAGGTCTCAGTCTTTTGTTGAGCATGTGCTTCTGGACTGTGAACTTCACAAGTACTTCTCAGGGATTTCTCCTTACTTAGGTGCAGTAGGATGGCTACAGGGGGCTGAAGTTGGGTATTTCCCTTTCCCTACATAGAAGACTAGAGCCAGCTGAGGTTGGGTAATTCCCTCTGCCTAGATTAGTTAGGCTCTGGTAAAATAGTTTCTCTTGAAGGCAGGCCTTGTTAAGAACAGAATGCTCTGGTGTAATTCAAAATGGTTCCTTTTCCTTTTTATCAAATATTTACTGTGAGAACTTGATAGAGCTACTGGAGGAGGCAAAATTTACAAAATTCCAAAGTCTAAAATCACACAAATGTGGGGATTTTACTGAGTCCCCTTGGACTT
>NW_028033016.1:0-554 GCF_054177405.1 Leptonychotes weddellii
TCTGTCCTGGGACCACCCCTGCTATCCAATACTGTTTGAGTTGAAGAATTTCCCACAATAATTTTGGAAATGCTGGAGAAGCAAAGGAAAGGAGATGGTGTTGCCCAGAGATCAGGAAAAGGCCTCTGTCACTGGGTCATAGCCTGTAAGCCTACACTCGGTGTCTGTCCCTTCTAGAGGCTCCATGACTGTACCAAAGAGCAGCCAGGGCTGCTGACACCACCAGGGACATGGCCAGAAACACAGTAGCTTCTCCCTTTACCCCTTTTGATCTTACACAACTGTCTCCCCTCTGCAGAATCTCACTGGAGCCCTTTCAGCAAGGGAGTCTAGGATCTGTCATTTCAGACCCACAGCTTCAGGAATAAAGGGGATTATTTAAAAGTGGATACGGGGCTAAGTACCAACAGACATAATCTGACCACAACTTCAACAAATAGAAGAATTTACACCCAAGGAAACAAAGCTAATAGCCGAAAAAGGGGGCAAAACTTAAGAATAAGTTTTATAGTGAGAGAGATGACAGGAAATGGCATACATAAAAATAATTTGTG
>NW_028033017.1:0-554 GCF_054177405.1 Leptonychotes weddellii
ACCCATCACAACTAATGACTTTGCACAAATTAATAAGTAATAAAATTAGGGTATTGGATTTCAATACATACTTGGCTGATATATTTTGCCAAAGGTAGCAGGGAAGCAATTATTTATTGTGTTCCATCATTCATTGTAATAGGAGCTTTCATCCATGGGATGAATCCTAAATAATAACAGGTAGCAGTAATGAGTCATTCGGTGGGCATCTGAGATGCGTTTTTTCTGCTTGATAAATTGGGAACTTAACTATAAAAGTGTGTCTCCAGGTTTGTGAAACTAGAGTTAAAGTCAACACTGTAAGTTGAGTAGAGTGTGAAAGGTCCTCCTGAATTTATTCCACTTGCCAGAACTTTATCCCACCAAAGTCTACATCTCTAGTTTAAAGATTTAATGTTTCTCAGCATGCTTCTTTGTTTTAAGCAATTTATTTATTTTTTCTTGCTCCTGAATCATACCTTCCATTTTTTATTGTTATGTTAATCACCATACATTACATCATTAGTTTTTAATGTAGTGTTCCATGATTCATTGTTTGTGTATAACACCCAGTG
>NW_028033018.1:0-554 GCF_054177405.1 Leptonychotes weddellii
TGCCTCAGCACTTCCCACCGCAGGATGGGTAGACAGCCCTCAGATCTCTTTGCCCCCTGACAACCTTCATCCAGACAAAATGTCTATGTAACCAGTGTCAAGAAGGAGCTGGTGTTTATGACTGATTACTTCTCTATCTCTGAGAGAGGTGGGAGAAAAAAACATGGATCAGCGTTTTGGGTGGGTGTTGGATTTCTGAGCAGCACTGTTCTCATTTTGACTTCATTACACATAGGACCTACTTGAGATTCGTGTGTTGAAGTCAAAATGAGAACATTCGGCATTGGTTGAGCCACATTCAGCTGCTCAGCAAGGAATGGATTAAAATGATGGACCACAAATCTAATCTAGGAAAGAGATGATGACGAGTTAAAAGATGGAGGTCCAGTGGCTCAGGGATCCCAAACGTGAGGAAGAATTGTCATATCAGGAGACTAAAAGGAAGGAGCTAGAAATACAGGTGGAGGTGGAGGTCCAAGACTGGGATGTTAGACATGGAAGTTCTGTAAGATGTGCTATACTTCCTGATGACAGGGTCCAGTGTATGACAAGGA
>NW_028033019.1:0-554 GCF_054177405.1 Leptonychotes weddellii
ATGCTTCCCCACACCTCCTACACCTAGGTGTGGCCATATGACTGCATTCTTGCCCATGAGATAAAAGTGGAAGAGACTTATGTGACACAGGGTGCTTAGAAGGAGCTCTCTCAGGCAGGAGGGGCACCCTTTTTGTCTTTCTGCTTTTCCTCCCCCATTTCACTCGGTGCTCATGATGGCGTGAGTTCTGGCTGCCATCTTGATTGATGATTTGAGCTTGGGAAGCTGTGTACATCAGAAACATAGGAGTCTGGATCTTCAGTGACATGGGGGTGCCATCATGCTAGTCCTGAACCCACCACTGAATTTCTCTTATGCGAAAGAGAAATCAACTTCTATCCCGTTTAATCACTGCTTATCTTGTTTTTCCACTGTTCCTTTGGGTTTCTTTCTTATAAGCCGATCAACCTCACTCTGAGAGAGGAAGGCAGGGCTAAGTTCAAGGAGAGCGAGAGCAAGGTAAAGATGGAAAGGGAAGGCTGGATGATGAAGCAGAGAGTGGCAGGATTCAGAGCAAGATGGAATGGAAAAGAAGAGGGGAGGGCCCAAGCAGC
>NW_028033020.1:0-554 GCF_054177405.1 Leptonychotes weddellii
TACCCCAGGCCTGCTAAGTCAGGATTTACAGAGGTGAAGATAAGGAATCTATTTTTTAAAGCCATACTGATGCAGCTATTCCCCAAACCGGGATTTGGTCACCACTCTGCTGGAAAACTCCCTCTCATCCACTCCCTAAATATACACAATCTTTATCTTGTCTTTGCTACATCTTACATATCCTCTCAGTTTTTCTCCTTTATCCATTCACATTGCTATTGTTTCTGTTTAGGGTTCCATAACTTGTTGCCTGGATTATTGCCACAGTTTCAAAATATGTCTATACTTTTGATCCATTCTATCTTCCATTCTGTCCTTCACATTTGTCTGACTTATTTTCTCAGGAAAACACACACACACACACACACCACATCCCTAATTAAGGCTTCAATTTCTCCCTACAGCTTTCAGGACAAAGGGTCAAGTTCCTTGATTTATCATGTAAGAATCATGATTTGGCCTCCACGTCTTTAACCTCGTCTGCTTCTTCTTCATGTATACATGATACCCTAGTCTTAAGGAACAACTTGCAGTTCCTCAAATGTGTTGTATTC
>NW_028033021.1:0-554 GCF_054177405.1 Leptonychotes weddellii
TTAAGGTAGGTATTATTAAACTCTTATTTTGGATGAGGAACTAGGGCTTAACAAGGTTCAATGATAGGCTCAAGGTCACAGGTGAAAAGTGGCAGAGCCAGCATTCAAGGCCAAGTGAACTGGATCGCCAACCCCACCTTACCCACACTGGGTCAGTAGTGCTTACGTCATTGCCTATTGCAACTGTGCAGAGGGTCTACTCATCTTGAATGATAAGGTGACCATGGAGGAACTCAAAGACCAAGGAACTTGGAACCATAAATTTGAGTCCCATAGCTTAGTGATTACCAGGCATTTCAGGACTGCTGCCTGCTACCCATCCAGCCATGCATCCATCCGTGCATCTGTGCATCCATGCATCCAATTATCCATCCATCCATGCATCCATCCATCATCTACCCAGTCAGCCAGTCAGCCAGTCAACCAACCAACATGCTTTTCATTCATTCCCAAAACATTACGGGGCGCCTGGGTGGCTCAGTCGGTTAAGCGGCTGCCTTCGGCTCAGGTCATGATCCTGGGGTCCTGGGATTGAGCCCCGCGTCTGGCTCCCC